>NC_054064.1:28071868-28372368 GCF_017639655.2 Falco naumanni | reverse complement strand
ATTGCAAGAAGTTCTGGGGGTGGAAAGTGAGACAGGAAGCTGTGAGGATGAAACGATAGCAATGGAGCCATCCACAGCTGAACCAGAAAATGAGCAACCTGAACTGCAACCACAGGTAGGAAAGAGCTTCGTGTTCCTGACACTTTTGCTGAACCACTGTTGTCATGCAGCTTATATGAGGGTCACAAATAAGGATCTAGAGTTTGTCTGGTCCTCTAAGGAAGTAAAACCAACACTATCGCAGTCTTCTCTGTGTAAAGCAATGCTGTATTGATATAAGTGATTTTTTTCCTTGTTCAAAGGTTGATTTTTAATGTTAACAAAGAATTGAGGAGGCAAACAGTTGGAATCAAGCATATCTTGTCCCTCGTTATACATTTGAGCGTGGAGACTGCCGTTCAGGCTTCCAGAGTTTGTATCTTCCCCCTCAGAGTATTGGGTGGTGTGCTGAAATTGTGTGACCTATAACTCGGCATCTTTGACAACTTTGTGGAATTTCACACTGTAGCATTAGCTTTCTCAGTTTAATTTGTCAGTTGTCATGCAGTCAAATCCTTTATTCAGTTAATGCCCTGTTTCTGTTGTGTGCTACAGAGTCCGGTGCACAAAGGGCACCAGGCCCTTTAATAAATGGGTCTGAGAGCATTTCTGTAGAGATAACAGAAATAATTACATCAGTAGCCATCTGAAAAGTCTCTGTAGCTATGCAGTGTTTATAAGTAGCTGCTCATAACTTTGCTTAGGCTGCCTTTGTCACTGAACCTAATTCCAGCCTGTAGGAGGAAGAGAAAGAGCTCTTGTAGTAAAACCAGCTTGAAGAAGCCTGGAAGGGAGTAAACTAGCACGTTTTAAAAATAAGAAAAGAAACAGTCAATATTTGTGCCAAAATACCTCTTCACACCCTCTGTTGTGTGGTGTTTGAGAGACTGTACTGTTCTCTTCACCAACTCCCTAACCACATGGCTCCAATTACCCTGTGACTGTGAGTTTTCTAAATGTCTCCACCCATTCTTCTCTATTAGGCCTTTGAGAAAAAGCCCAGCAGAGGTGGATCCAGGGGCTGGTAGCGTAGTACAAGTGCTCCTCTGTTTCAGCGACTGTTTCATCCTTGCCCTAGTGTGTGTGGAAGTGGAGTACTTGTTTTTCAGTGCTGTGGGAAAACTCATATAGTTGGATGAAATAAGTTTTCTTGATTTGTTTTATTATTTTTTCTGAGACCACCTCACTTCCTGCTGTTACCAGTGAGCTACAACAGACAATAGAGAAGAGAATTGCTAACTATAGGACAGCAATTTCTAACGCAAAGGAGTCAGGTGAGAGTGCCAAAATACGCCGATACGAAAGAGGCCTTAAGGTAAGTTGGGTTCATCAGGCATCTGAATGAGGGGGAGGCGAAGTCAGTTCTCTAAAGTGTAGTTCAGAGTCTTTCCAGATGGGAGAATTTCTTGAAAGGGGAGAGGAATTCTAATATGCTGCCTTGAGTTATTTTAAAAACATTTCATGTTACTTACTACCAATCTGATGTAGCAAATACACAGATGAAGTGGAACTTCAGATGCTTTTGTGCATCAGCTCTTTTTGTGTTGAATGTGGCTAGTGGGAGCTGGAACCAGTTTGTGTTAAACGCACCCATCTTGATCTGAGTTTGACCTGTGATGGACTGTTCAGTGTTACCTTAAAGCTTTCCTAGCACATATACCTTCCAGTTAGTCACTGATGCCTTCCTTTAGATACTAACCTTACACTCAGTTCTGTGAGATAAAGGAAGATGATACCTTTTTCTGAGTGTGTTGGCTGTGCTTCAAAATGAATAGAACAGGATTTTTCATTAAGGCAATTAAAAATGGCAGTGAGGAGCAGTTCCTTCAGCTTTGCATCTTTTCAGCCAGGTGGCGTGCTTGTAGTTAGTTGGTAGTGCTTGGTGATTACCGCTGTGCAGAGTGCTTTTATTTCCCTGTTTGCTTTTATCTGGCCTCCTGCATCAACGCAGACAGCAGGCAGCTCTGTCTTGTTGAGCAAAGCTCTATAGCTCAGCACTGTCCACCGGGGGAAGAATGTAGTCTCGTTAGCTACCAGGTGTCTTAGGGTACAAAGGGAATAACTTGAGGCCAAGCCCAGGGGAGGAAATGCACAAAAAGGAGATGTCTGTGTGTGTCCGCTGCCTGCTAGCTCTGAAAGGAATGTACATGAAACCACCTGACCTTTCAGGTTCAGAGAGCAAGAGGGATGGGCAAACCAGCCTCATTCATCCAATAACGAAGCTTAATGTGCTGTTTGCTACTTCCTTTATTTTTCAAAGCAGGGAATTTCCCTGTGCCTAAGCCTAAGCAGTGTAACTGAGGATAATAAACCAGATCTCACTTCACAGCTCGCAGTTCCTTAATTAGCAAAGTGACACGCCAACAAATGGTGTACAGTTATCTCTTGTACTTAGTTCTTGGAACTGTGAACTTTAATCTCAGTGTTTAATTCCATTTCCCGTCAGTCTGTCATCCCACACGTGGAGAAGGGAGAGCTGTGTGTGGGTTGCTGCACTGGTCTGAACCCCAATCTCACATGCAGTCAGTCCGAAGCATCTATGCCACTGTTGCTTAATAGGTCAAACAATGTCATGGCTAACCAAAAATAGCAGTGATTCTGGCACTGATGAGATTTTGTTGTTGTCGTCTTCATTTTTCTGTGCTTCCATTTCAGCTTCTGTGGAAGATGAAAGAAGTAAAACTTTTGTTTTGGCTTAAACTGCGTGGTGGTCTTTTGTCTGAACCTTAAATATAAAAAACCCTGACTAAACAGAAAACAATTTTTAAAAAAAAAAAGCTACAGTACTGAGGAAGGTAGAATTTGTGATGGAGGAAGGGTTTTAAAAAAATGAGCATCAGTTACCCAGTGTTGCAGATGGTGAGAGCTTCTTGCCATGGTTTCCTTTATTAGTATTTAATAGCTTTTCTCGTTCCATTAAGTAGGTATGCAGACTGCTTCCTTCCCTGAATCCACATAGGCAGTGACATTTCAGAGTAGTGTATTTTATTTTGTTTTAAAGACAGAAAATCTACCTACGGTTGGTATAAATGGCTTCTTTGGTGACTTGCTGTGACCAAGCTGAGTGGACCACAGCAGCTGTCAGATAATTCTAGGTGTTAAGGTACTTGCAACTACCTGCTTTGGGTAACAAGTCCTTTGCATTGTGCTGCTCTGGTAAATGGACACCTCTCACTAGCGCTGAAGTTGGCCTCACAGAAGAATAGGGTGCTAAAGGGCAGCCATCGGTCACGGTGTGCGTAACAGATCCCATCATGTATAAGGGAATGAATTTCTGGTTTAATGACTTTATGCTTGTAATATGTTTGATGAAAATGCCTATTGACTTCGCTGTTCCATCTCTGCCAGACACTGGAAACCATGCTGGCTGCAGCAAAGAAAGGCAAAAAAATCAATGAGGAAGAAATGCCACCTCCTGTTGCAACAGGAAAGAGTTCTTCTCACTTACCTCAAGCCACAGGGGTGGAGTTAGAGAATCCGGGAGATGCGGTCAGTGTCCTGCCAGAGAAGAAAGCTGAGTCTGCTGCAGATGATGAGCAGAAGAGCTGTCATGAAGCGGTGCAGCATCTGGAATCAGAGTCTCTACAGGGTCATGCTGCTTCTGGTCCTACCATGGAAACAGGTATCGTGATCTGAGAGGATAAGCAGCTACAACACTATTGCAAAATCTTTCTTGATACTGGTGTTGTGTACCAAAGTACTGCTTATGTTGGAAATTCCCTGCTGAATGTTTCAGATATAGTTGTCAGTAGGATGCTGAATTTCTGGCAGTGGAATTGATTATTGTTATAGAGTTTTTACATGCTCTGTATCGGTATGTTAGTTTTCCCATGCCTTGGTTTCTTCTTCAATATTGCGACATGTGGAATTCCAAGCTTTAAAGAGTTTTGAGATACTGACTAAAGACTACTCTTTGTTTTTTGTTTTTTATTTTTTAATTTTTTTTAATTGGGAAAAGTGGGATTTTTATGTCAGGTAGGACTTCTGCAGGAGACTAGAAGAAAAAGCACTTTTGTAAGATGGCTGTGTGATTCAAATGAAAAGAGGACTCATGCAGGTTTCAGTAGATGAGCGTAGCAAGGGATGCACGTCTTGCATGCTCTGTGTAAGTCTCAGCATTATCTCATTCTTACAGATCTCCAGAACAGCAACACACGAGCGATACTACTTATGAGGCAGAAGGAGTATAAATTAGCAGCTCTAAAAGCCAAGCAGCAAGGGGACCTGGAAAAAGCAAAGGAATATATGAAGGCAGGCAAGGTGTGCACACAAGAAATCCAGAGTGCTAAACGTACCCTATGCTGTAACCACATGCATTGAGTATCAAATATTTATTGTGGCGGCTAGCAAGTCTTGGACATACTAGAATAAAACTTGGTTTTTGTTCTTTTCTGCATTAGAAATTCAACGTGGTCTTGGAAGCTTTGGACAGTGGGCAGCCAATAGACCTCCAGAATATGCCTCCATCTCCTCAGGGTAAGGCTCTTGTTACAGAAGTCTCTCTGTGCTGTAATGTAATGATTCTGCATTTGATTGCAAAAGTATAAGAAGGTTTGTAGACCACTTGGGTTGGAGGCTTCCTGCATATTCAAATTCTAGTCAAGACCACTCAGCTTCAAGAGGGATATAGAGTGTGTCCAGAGAAGGGCAGCAAAACTGGTGAAGGGTCTAGAGAAAAAGTCTTACGAGGGAGCTGGGCTTGTTTAGTCTGGGAGAGGAGACTTGAGGGGGCATCTTACTGCTCTCTACAGCTCCCTGAAAGGAGGTTGTAGGCTGATGGGGAACAGTCTCTTCTCACAGATGACTAGTGACAGGACAAGAGGAAAGAGCCCCAAGTTACACCAGGGGAGGTTTAGACTGGATATTAGGAAAAAATTCTTCACTGAAAGGGTGGTCAAGCATTGGAACAGGCTGCCCAGGGAAGTGGTGGAATCAGCATCCCTGAACGTGTTTAAAAAAAACATGTAGATGTGGTGCTTAGCAGCACGGTTTAGTTATGGACTTGGCAGTCCTGGGTTAATGGTTGGAGTTGATGATCTCAAAGTTCTTTTCCAACCTAAATGATTCTATGATTCTACCAACAAAGAAAAATGAGGTATCATTATTTATATTGAAGTTACTCGCTGTGAATTACAAGTTGAAGTAAGTATTGATGTCTAATATTCCTGGCTTTATAACTTTAGATAATAGCCAGTATTTGAAATGGAAGAGAAAGAAGGATAATGGCACATTCTTAGCGTTTACTGTAGTATTTGATGGTGTTACGTGTTTTCAATTGAATTTCTTAACATTCAGGTTAAGAGATAAACAGATAGATTGCAGTGCAGTAAAGTCTAAAGCTTAAAGCAAGTTACCAGTATTAATGGTGCTTCCATCCTTGTAAGACAGGTTTGTTTTCTTAATAGGTCTAGTATCTACAATTAATATTTGGTCTGTGCAACTCAGTGTTTTAAAGTTTAGATTATTTTATTCTAAGAAGCTAAATGACAGATTATTTTATTTCAGTAAATCATGAGATTTATGACTCCTTAAGTTATAAACTGATCACCAAATGGCATTAGAGAGAAACTTCACCCATGATACAATCTTGCCTTAAAAAGTGCAGGGTTTTTGCAGCAGATATTTTTGTAATTTTCTGAAATAACCACGGTTATACAATGCCAGAAATGGGTGTCTGAATAGATGACATTAGTTGCTTCCTTTTTTCAGCACATCTTTTGTTACTAGGATATTTTAGTCAATTAGCAATCGTGTTCACTCTTTCCATCTGCCAAGATACCAAGTTGTATTTTGAGAAATTCTTAGAATACTTGAACTGGTTTTACTTTTTTTTTTTTGTTTTCTTTACCCTCCAGCAGCATTAACCTAAATTAAATAAATATTTGAGATTTTCTGTTATAAAGCATTTTCTCTGAATAATGGGAACTTTAGACTTATCTAACCACACAGATACTGTTCTGAAGGAAAAAAGCTTTCAGGAAGATGATGTGATGAGATTGATGGTTTTCTGAGTAACACGGGTTGACTTGCTGTTTATGGAACATGCTGTGAAACTTCCTGCTTTCTTTGCTTTGCAGATCTTGAAAGCTTAGGAAATGTACAAGGGGCATCCAAGCAAAAGGTACCAGCCTCACCGGGAAGTTCCCAGGATCTTACAACACCTGAACCTCAGACACAAGAAGCTTCAGGTAGGACTTTTGGATTTCTCTAGCAAGGCGTAAAAATAGCGCAGCTGGAAAGCACTTTAGGGTCTGCCCTATCCCACTGAATTGCAGCAGGATTGAGTAAACCCAGCTAACGTTCCTGAATATTGTTTGCTGCTGATCCCATCTGTACTTTGGTCTGGATCAGTAATGGAAGTAAAAATCAATAAACTTTCTTTAGGATAATTGTATTCATAATAAGACTTTGCAGCGATGTTTCTGTCTCTGCAGAAGGTAAGGAAGGGGAGGAAGAAGGCAGCTCATATGTTTTGAAATCTGAATCATATGGCATTTTATTGTCTTGTCTTGTTTCAAGCTTCCCCACAACAGCCAAAAACAGTGCTGGAAGCATTGCAGCAAAGGCTTGAGAAGTACAAGTCGGCAGCAGCACAGGCTAAAGCGAGTGGGGATGATCGGAAAGGCAGGATGCACGAGAGGATAGCCAAGGTAAAACAAAAGTGTAGCAAGCTGCTTGCATCCAGCAAAGCCGTTTGAATCAGTTCTCTGATTCAAGCTGAAGATTTTTTCATTTGTGTATTGTCCTCTTTGAAAAGAGCTCCATTAGGGAAGCTGTAAAGCATTCGGAGGAAAGAAGGAATAGAGACAATGCGTATGTTGCAGCAAAATACTGTGTATTCTGTGATACTTATGCTGGTTAAATACAAATGATTGCTAATTTATAGTCAACTCCATGTTATGTCTCACTGAGTGCCTTTGATTACAGCAATACCAGGATGCCATAAGAGCCCATAAAGCAGGGAGAAAAGTGAATTTTTCTGAGCTACCTGTTCCTCCTGGTAAGTGCAAATACAGAATGTCTTAGTGTGACTTCTGTAGGTCTACTGTGCTCTGAAGGAGGTGTGCAGGTAATTCCATTCTGTGGAACGGCTCCTCCTTTTTCTCAGTGAGTAGGCTGGCCTTGCTGTTTGATGGTTATTGTGAAACTGCTTGTTAACATGTTCCCAAACTTTCTCACTGGTGAATATTCCTGACTATTGACTGCCTGTTTGACAGGACCAGAACTTAAAACTGGTAGTATTTGAAAAGTGAAACAACTTAACCATGGGCAGGTGCTGCAAATGTTACCCATCTGTCCTCTGTGCCAGCCCTCCTAGAGGAAAGAATAAACTTGGGATATATTGGCTTCTTAGTTTACCAGAAGATTTTTGCAACTGAAAACATTTGCTTGATGTCCTCCATTCTGTTGATTCCCAGTAGGAGCCCCAGAACTCGATATCTAATTAATCATCTTGCAATACCTGAGAAGTCAGATCACTGTTGCAGCTCTCATGGCTAGTAAAAGTAGTCTACAGAAACAAATCAAATCATGCCCATGGTCACACTGAGACAGTAACAGAGACAGAAACTGAACCTGCTTCTTGAGACACTGTGTCCTTTTTATCTTCGTCAGAATGTATAGTGCTATGTTTGTAAAAGTTTGGGCAAGGTCAGCATCTATGAATGGTCTGCCTCTGGTTTGCATGATCTTGTTTTTCCCCTAGGAAGCATCATTCTGTTTAACTTGTGCCTGATGTTTTCTTCTGAAAAGATACACTTAGTACTGCAAAGTGGCACCTAAACATTTTTAAGTTAGAAAAGGGACACGGACCTCATGGCTTTTTTGTTACTGTCAAATGTGGTAATGGCAAACACTGTAGTGGTAGTAGTAGGAAAGTAGGCAGTGCCAGCTCTGTCAGGTCATGTACTGCTTTGAAGTTTCCCTGCTTTGAAGCTGTCCCAGAAAAGCAGTTTAGCATCCCTTGTTCTAGAATGTAATCTATTTCTTGGTAAATACCAATTTCTGTAAGGGTGAGGTACTCCATATTTACACCCCTGAAAATATGGATAACTCCTCTATTTCCTTACACGTTAGCCTCATGTTTTTCAGCCATCACACAGAGGCCATATGATTTATGTTGAAGACGACAGTCAGGCAGTCACTGAAACCAGCAATGAGATTATAATGAACCGGCAGTGCATTTCATTGCATCTGGATGATGATAAGTACCAGCCTTGACCTCCTTGGAGACAGAAATGCTGCTGAGTAATAGATCAAACGTCAGGCAGGAGCAGCAGCATAGGATTCTGCGTTCTGCCTGCCTGTGTACCTCAAACTTGTTCTGTCCCCATAGCAGCCATCTCTAGGCTTAGAAGCAGTTTAGTATTTCTTGGCACTTCTAATGAGACTGGCGACAAGAATGCTTGCTACATATTAATGAGATAAAACTTTTTTACAGCCGTTTTATAGTAATGGCTCTGGGTCTCTTGTTTGAAGCTGATGCTGAACGGGTGGTGTGGAAGTGAGAGTTTATTTTCCATTGTCAAGCCTTCCTCATATCCTTAAAAGGATAATAAAATCATGAAAAGTATTGTTCTTCATGTACTTCACATTTAACTACTCTGATTTTGCCTTACTTTCCAACCTCTGCATTGCAGTAGACTTTCAGCAGAGGCTTGGTGTGTTATCCAGATGTCAGCGATATATTGTTTATTACTTTATGGGGTAACACTGATTTTGTGCTGGACTGTGTGCCAGCTAAGGTGAGAAAGCAGTGAGGGGAGAAAAAAGAGCCAGCAGCTTTTTGTGCAGTCCACTGTCCTCTTGTGCAAAGGAGAGAGACTAAATTCTTTGCTGGTTCTGGGGGCATCTCTGTTACCAAGGTCTGGAGATCGTGAGGTTCCTTGGCTGGTTAACAGTTGCTGAACTTAGAAAACTATGTTCTGTTATTGCATCGTTTTAGCATCATCCCTTTAAGCCTGGATATCTGTGAGAGATCTGATCTTAAGCCCACCACTCAGGCTTCATCTAGCAAGGCTTTGTGGCCTTGGCCTCAGTCTTGTTATGCTGAATTCTGAAATAAATAATAATTAATTGGATAGAAATAGCTTTACAGACAAGAAGAAATACGGAAGACAGTACATAGGTCTTAAGCAGCTCTGCTTCTGCATTCCTTTCCTTTGCAGGATTTCCCCCTCTTCCTGGCATTGCAGCAACGGACGGTGACACCACTATAGCTGCTGTTCTGGAAAGTGCGAGCAAGCTGGCAAGCATGGAGGAGAATGATGAAGAGGAGGAGGTTAGTATTTCTTAGTAGGATGTGTAAAAGTGTAAATGCTGTCTCTTGTAGTGTGCAGAGTTGAGTCCATTGGATTTCCAGTCAAGCAAGGGTACTGAGACGAAATACATTTCCGAGATGCCTGAAGAGTACAGGATCTCGGTAGTAGTTTCAGTTTGCATTATAGTGTAGGGGAGAGGGAGAGAGGTGATATGTTATTACAGACAGTACCTACAGAGTCTATGAGTCCTCAGTTCAGCTCTTTTCTTAACTTGCTTTGAAAATAAAACCCACATACAAACACTTCAGATGCTGGCCACCCCTTTACATTGTTCTAAACTATTTAAATCTGTATTTTTGTCCTGCATCCCAGTAGCTCCTGTGTTTGTGCTTTCCTAGGATGTTCAACACTTACTGCTTTTTGTCAGGCGGTACCAGCCTTAAGACTTCGGTTTGATTTCTTTCTTAGTTGCTGATAGTTTGTGCTTTCAAATGGAGTAGATGCTTTTTAATGGAGAGAATTCCTGGGTGATGTTTTTTGTGCCTGCATCTGTGGGTTTTTTTAAACCACTGCCTTGTTGAAAATTCCTTTTGTCCCCTCTGTAGTGGAGGTTTGACATTTGCATAGCTCAACTACCTACTGGCATGGCATGGCTCATAAACCTCCAGAAGTTAAAATTTGCTGTCTGGAATGTTACGTTCCCCCTCAGAAGTGATACCAGAAGGCCGATACAGTGATAACCATGGTTGTTGATGCTTGAGATGCTGTCCTCGACTCTGAAATAGATTTTGTGCATTTAATACGAAATTTTTTTCTTATGCTAGAATGAGCCTCTGACACAGGCCCCAGTTGCCAAGAAGCCTGCTCAGCTGCCTGGAAAGCCGACTCAAGTTGTTAAGCCAATTACAGTGCCGTCTGCTCTAGCTGAGGAGGAGAGCTCGCCTGAGCATGTGAAACGGGCTGCATCACCCTCCACCCTGGGCAAGGCAGAGTCGATGGATCATCTCCCTCCAGCTGGTAAGGTGAAGGGTTCGTCATTCCCAATGATCCATGTGCAGATTGTTTACACTAGTTTATTTTAATATCTTGGTAAAGACTTCATTTCATTATATTTGATATGAGCCTGTAAATATGTGACATATATACTGAGGCTCCTTCAGAGGAAATCTATGTCTGCTGGAGGGCAGATGCAGACCACAGCCATGCAGCTTTATTTCACAGAGGCAGCGTGTGTAATTCTAAAGGTGATTGGGGTTTTAATTAATTTTGATGTAACAAGTGCATTGATTCATAATGTTTAACTCTGCTCACAGTTGAACTCTACGTATACTCTCATTACAGCGGACGGCTTGCCAGTGTGAATTATTCATTGATCTAATGCAGCTTCCTACATCAAACAGTGGTTTCTGCCTAGTGCATCGCATCGTCCAAGGATCTCAAACTTGCATATGGGTTCATCAATCTCTAGCCCTGCTGTTGCTGAGGTCACTGAACTGTTCTCTGTACAAGATTAATTGTACAGATAGTGAGGGACAGCCACTACCCCACGGTGTGATTTGGGCACATACCAGCCATGTTCAGGCTCTCACTGGTTCTGGTGTCGTGCCTTGACTGTAATCCCATCCTCCGTCCGTTCTGCCCTCGGTAGTTCCCTCAGAACAAAGTAGAACTGCCTAGTTGGCTGGTGCAAGTTCTTTTCTAGAGTGCAAAGGCATTTCGTAGTGCCACTGTGATTAGCTCGTAACTCTTCTCTCTAGAAAACTCCATGACTCATTAAGACCACTAAAACATAATAGTTGTCCAGTTTGGTTTTGAAAATCTATGAATCCTCAAGAGTTTTGATGTTTGCAATTTTAGCTGACATATTAATCTCTTGAGTAAGTTGCCCTAGATTTATGCTGTGAAGGAATTGATAATAGCTGGTCTTTGGTGTTACAGTAATCTCTCCTGGGTATTTCAAGTATTTTAAAATAAGACCAATAGGTGCAACAAGAACCTGGACAGATTCATGCTGACATGATTTTCACAACAAAGTATCAGTACTTCACTATTGTAAAGCTGTATTTCACTAGCCAAAGTGCACTCTGTGATCCAAATGTTACCTCCTTCCCCCCAGAATTACGAAGTGTAGCTTACAGCTGCCCATAGCTGATAAATCTTGTCTTTTTGTTCTTGGAGAGTGCAGAGCGTAGGGAGGTCTGGGAGTGGGGTGGAGCAGTTGCACTTAAGGCCTATACCAGGAAAGTCAGGGAGCCAAAATTGGTTGGGTTAATGGCTTTGCTCAGTCCGTTTTGCACAGATTTTCTTTGAAAACACCTGTGTTCTGTGTCTCAGCCTCGCATTGCTCACCGTGGGTTTTGTCTCCGTGGAATCTGGGCTAGCTGCCTTGTCTAATCAGTTTGGTTTTGGCTGATGGGGCAAATTGCCTACAGCAGCAGGACAGCGGGCTATTTTGTGAGGATGGGAATAAACTGGTCATCATCTGACAGCAGTGAACATAGTGTGAGAATCATTGGTATATTTACTTGCTGAGACAGACACCTCTTGCAACTGTTGTTTAGCTTGTGTAATCATGAGTAGAGTGCAGTGGTGAATACACTATGAGTGTCTCTGGAAATGGCTGTAATCAGCTCACGCTGTACCATTTCCTAAGTGAGGTGTAGGAAGAGGCAGGATGCGCTGACCTGGTGCAGTGTAAAGCAGTCTTTTCTGACTTGTATGGTTGTCTTTACTGTTTGTGGGGAAAAAAGAGGATATCCGAGAATTAATAAGAAACTAAGATGGCAAGGAATTACAAATAAGCAGAGGTGATATGTCTGAAGGTGCCTGCACATTGGTTCATCTGTTGGTCTCTTTCTGACAGATCATGGGAGAGGGAATAAATGAGTACAGAAGATGCTCGTAACGTTCGCTGTCTTTTAGAAGTTAACATGTCAAGCTGAAAGTTTGAATTCAGCTTCTGCTTTGGGCAGTCAGTTGTACCAGAGTGTGTCTCCTGCCTGCAAATAAGGGGCTGTAATTACTACTGTGGTGCTTGTGAAGAGCTATGAGGTTTTTTGGTGAAAGGTGCCATGATAGAAGGAAGTTTGTTTCTTTTTCTGATACTTGAAATTGAAACTGGCCAAGAAACAATTCAGTGCAGTCAGGAGATGTCCTTATTTGATATCTGTTCTTCTGCTGACCTTTTTCTGGCTATAAACTGAACATGATAAATCTGTTTCAGGGACATGGCAGTGTCAGTTGAGTGAGAGTTGTTATACAACTGTTTTTCAGCTAGGGAACAGCTGGAATTTCTGGAGAACAGAAAGAAGCAATACATGAAGGCAGCTCTCAAAGCAAAGAAGGAAAATAACCTTGAGCAGGCGAAGACATATCTCAGAACAGCTAAGAGCTTTGACCTAAAGATTGAGCAAGCAAGGTGTGGTAAACCCGTTGATATTTCCAAGGTTAGTAGGACTGTTGGTATTCTGCTTAGTTTCATATTCTTGACATCCAAGTGCTTACTTCAAACAGTGAATGATTTAATAAATATTTCTTGCCACAAATTAAGTTAGTTTGCTCAAGTGATGAATCTGGATACTGAGCCCTGAACTGCCCCTATATTTTTGTTTTAGTTTTTGTTTCATTCTGTTTCCTCTGCTGCTCCTCAGGCTTACCAGATCTTGATAAAAATTTAGTCTCCATGAACCATTTTCTCCTTGGTTTACAATGGCATGCCTAAACCACGCAGCCTGGAAGTGTTCCCTGGCCTTAGGGTGTGAATGAACTTTAGCTGTGTCCTAACTCCATTTTGGGATGAGGATCAGGTGCATGTTACACAGCGATGCCCTGGTTTCACTTAGTATTTGGGTAGATGGGGAAACAAAAACGTTATAGCTCTCCTGACCTGAATAATCAGGGAACTAGGCCTGTAAGACATGCTGCAGGGTTTTATGACTTCAGCAGTTTTCGGGTAGAGGTTGGGTTGGAATTGCCTTGAGAAGAAAAACAACCCATCTCCCTTCACTGACCTTTCCATACATTCTGACTACTTTTTGTCTACTTCATTTTTTCTTATAAGGGCTCTGAAACGTGGTGTTCTTGTGTTGCAGCTGCCATCACCTCCTACAGATGATGAGGGTGATTTTATCTTCATACACCATGAAGATGTCAGACTGTCTCAGAAAGCAGATGAAGTATATGCACAGCTCATAAAATTGCTGAAGGACCAACATGAGGTGACCATTCTATCTTTTTTTAGAAATGTTTTGTGGGCTTTTTTTTTTACATTTTTTTTACATTTATCTGGGTTTAATTAATATTATAATCCCATTATTGTTTCTGTGGAGTCTTTGTTTTCAGTTTAAAATATTTTCGATGTTGTGTGTTCTAGAGTGGAAAATTTTAAGACTTGGATTCTCTACTAGTTGAAGTCAGAGGGTGTGCTTGGAGGCTTGGGACTCAAATTATTACTATTAAATATGAGCACTCAAGCTTAAGATAGTACCTGAATGATTAAGACTAGCCCTTGGGTGAACCTCATATCTAAAAATTAAGTGATTAAAAAGCAATAGGGCAGAACAGCTCAAACAAATGCTGTGCCTCAGCTTTGGGCTGTAAGGACTGGGGGTGGAGGCAGGGGGTGGATGTTTTCGGGTGACTTGGGAAAACTCTTGGCTTTTCTTCAGTTAGGTTTTCATCAACCTCAAAACTCTCTGCCAGTCATGAATCTGTGTGTAAGGATCACCGAGTGCATCTGTATTTGTTTGGTTTTGTTTCTGTTGACAGAGGTGTTTACAGTATTCCAAGCAATTCATGCATCTGGGAAACGTAGCAGAAACTACTCGGTAAGGCTGGCTGTTAATCACTCCACAATGTGGTTATTTCAGGTTTGGGTCCATCTGAGGCCCCTAAAAATGATGGGGTTTCAGGTTGGTAAGCTTCTTAGTGTGGGGAAGTGTCAGTAACTGCGAAGCCTGCATCTCCAGATTGCTCTCAGATTGCTGGGCTGAGGCTTACTCTGCGGCCTGTGTCTGGCAGAATGCTCTGTTTGATGTTCTTGTGTGTGCGCTTAGCATTTCTATTGATTGTTTGCCTTTTCTATAGGTTTGAGAAGCTGGCACAAGGCTGCAAAAAAGACATGGACATCCTACAGCTCGCACGAGCACAAGGAATGGATCCTCCAAGCCATCACTTTGAGGAAAGAACCTTTAAAATGATAAGGTGTGGAAAAACGAAGGGATTTCTCAGGCAGGCTGGAAAGAGCTTTCTGGTTTCTAGCCCTTGTTTAGGGAATTGTGGGCTTCAGCAAGCTCGGGTGGCCCCTAGGGTTAGGCGCAGCATTCCTGAAAGGATGCTCTCAACAGCTTAAATACAAAGAAGTTGTTCTCTAACTTCTTGTCTGGGTTCTTCAGATTTCAAAATCTCTCCAGCTTCATCACTTATGTTCTGCTACTTCAGCCAGTGTTCCTTCCTCTGTAATCCTCCCTCAATCCTGTGCCTTTAGGCTTTCTTCGTGGCATTTTTCACTGTACCTCAGAGATGTTTTTATCTCTGTGCTCTTTCGTTGCTCTTTGGTAATTTATGATGATGATGATCTGTGTAGGAGTGCACTGTTGGAAAGGGTCTGACAAATATCGGTGGCATCCTGGTCTGGCAGTGTATCAGGTGGTGGTGGGCTGCTGGGTTGAATGTGGTTTTTTGTCTTTATTTTTTCACAGGATATTTTCTGAGCTCAACAGCACAGAAATGCACCTTCTTATTGTCAGGGGGATAAACCTACCAGCTCCACCAGGTGTGTACTCGAAAGAGCATGTGAACTTTTTCCTCTGAGTAGGTAAGGGAAGTAGAGGGGAATGAGATTTTTCTACCTTGAAGGACCACTTCAGGAGTAAGACTTTTGTAGCCAGCAGTCATTAAAACAAAATAACCAGGTTTCAGGCTCAAGCCTCCCAGAACCTTTAAACATATTTAAAAAAACCCCAGGAAAGTAAAAAGAGAATCTGGGTTCCATCTGGACAGAGGGAAGAACTTCAAATTGTCCTGGGTTTGCTCATAACCGAGCCATAGTTTAAGTTTCAGGTTTGTCTCCTATTTTGTTAAGTGTGCCTGGCTTAATTCTGCACTACCTTAATGTGTATTGACCCTTCGGTAGGCAGGAGTTGCTTCTGCCAGCATTACTGCTTTGAGTCCCTTGTTTCTGGGAGTTTGTAAACCATCTGCACTAGACTGTCTCAGGACTGACAGCAGCATTAAGAAAAGTAGATGTTTTCCTTGAGATGCCAGCTGTCTATGGATTATGGTTTGATGGATGGAGTTTTCAGTTGTCGAGAGACAGCTCATGAGTCCTACTGAAAATCAGTGAGGTGCTCTTGAAAATCCTGCTCAACATTACAGATGGAATTAAAATATCTGTATTGACTGTTTGGATTGGCTGGTTGTTGTCTTATTCAGGTGTGTCACCAAGAGATTTGGATGCATTTGTGAAGTTTGAATTTCAGTACCCAAGTGCGGTGAGTGTGTATGATTGCTCTTCTGTTCCTCGGTCTGTGATCCCTGCCACTGTATTAGCCTGTGAGGGCTTCAAGGAGGGAGCGCAGGTTTTCTTCTAGAAGGGGAAAGCGCTTCCAGGCATACTGCCGGAGTTTATTTTTGAAACAGAAACTTTTCCTGCGAACTAGAACTGCTGAATTGGGTTTCTGCACATTTGAGTTTTGCTGCACCTTTCTCTTGATGTTCTCCACACCTTGCACTTAGTGGGGTGGTGGCTGCTTCAGGCTTGCATGTTCTCTGGCTGGCTGACCACCAGCTTACTGCTAAACAGCGCCCACAGGGCTAGGCTGTGCCCACCCTTCCTCCCTGCAGGCACCATGCAGACCGTTTCCAGTGATTGCAAAATCGGTAGAAGTTTATTTCTTTCAAGGGTGCAAACGCACCGGTACCTTCCACCATACACAAGGGCCTGCACAGTTGTCGTTAGGGGAGAGGGGCCACCTTAGATGTGACCTCCCTCTTAAGTCCCATTGCTTTAAGGAAACAAGCTTTTAAAGGGATTGCTTTTGGACATCTCTTTTAATTACAGAAATGGATTGAAAAGGTTAATCTTTGTCATCGAACAAATGCACGTGACTCCTAGTGATTTAATTCACAAACCATATGTGTGTGTATCTGGAGAAAGGACTTGGGCCATACAAGTTTCTTGACCTTACTAATTAATACTTATGTGTATGTGCATGTATAGATGGGCATATACACATGTATGTATATTAAAAATATGTGTTTATATATATATAATCTATCTTTGAAACTCCCCAGCATCATCTTGTTCCCCTCACCTTTAAAAGCAGTCTCTGCTCTAAAAAATACTGGGACCAGTGAGCTGGAAGGGCTTCTGAGGAGGGCTGCCTGGTCTTGCTGTCAGTAGGGGTGCTGGGGCTTCTGCTGCTTTCTCTGTAGAGCAAGACCAACCTTTGCCCTTACAGGACTAATCCTTAGCCCTGTGAGAGTGCAGAGGCCAGATTTTTACCACCCAATACATTTTGCAGCAATACTACTAAAATAATTTCAGTTACCTGTGGGAAATCAGTGATGGTCAGATCAGGTTTGTGTTTAGGTTTGAGTTACATGAGGCCTTAATGGAGGAGTCCCCCCAGTTACGGTGGCTGGATGAATAATTTGCTGGGGAATAAGAATCAACATGGGTTGCTTTCAATCTATTTTTCTTTGTTTAAAAAAAGCCAGATCTCAACTGCTTCGCCAACAGTCAAATCCACCACCTTTCTCCTTCATAGCTGAAATCGGTTTTGCGAAGTAGCTGCAATAATTAGGTCACGTTGTCCTTGTTCAGTCCCCAGAGATTGAGTTTGTACTCCGCTTTAGGTTAAAAGTTAATTCATTTTGGTGGCAGATTGATTGTCAGGCAAAATAATAGTAGGGCAATTCCCTGAATGATTTGTGATGAATTCCTTGTGTAGCTTATTATTCCAACTAATGCAGAAGGAACGGGATTGCTGTGTCCTGGAACGTGCGCAGTTTATCGTGTAGTTAACAGCCGCAGTCAGTAACTTTATGATGATTGGATTGAATTGAGTGTGACCATGTAGTTTATCTGTGGCTCTTACATTTAATGTAATGGTTTGGCTTATTCTTTATCTAGTATTATACTTATTACCACAATGACATCCAAATAGTTTAGTTCTGAATGTACCATGACTCTTATCAGTCAGATAACCCCCACAAAACCTCATGTTTCTTGTACAGGTATAAAAAAAAGTTGGTAATGAAAATGGTTACTACGCTGTATTTTGAAACAATATCTGATGGTTTTATGTAATATGTGTCTCTTTTAATAGGAGCAACCTCAAAAGAGTAAAACACCTGTAATTAACAATAACAATTCTCCAGGTTAGTACTTGTTCTGGGGCAGAGGGAAAAACATTGCACCTTTAGGAATCACTGGAGAGTACAGCCTAGTGTCGTACTGCGAATCGGGCCAGAGGGCCTGCCACCGCCTTTTTCTGCTTTCCTACGAAAGGGCTTGTTGTAAGTTGAAGCCCAGCTGCACTGGCAATTTCTGCACCCTCATCCTGATATTGGTGGTAGTCATTGTGTAATAAGTTATGAAATCATGGAGTTACCAGTCATGCTACAGCTGTTGCTGTCAACCCTGCAGGGAGGTGGGCCAGATAAATAAATTTTCTTTATTAAATAAGTTAAATTATTAATTTTAGTATCTCCATGGATCAGATCTTTTTCAGTCAGATTGTGTCCCGTGAGGCAACAAAAATCATGACAGAATTGCCAAATCAGCTAACGTTCCTAAACCTGACAAAGCATCATTGCAGAAGTAAATTTGTTTTTTTAAGACAATGTGTCTCAAAACCAACTAAAATACTATTTGTACCTTTTGAAAAATACCCCCTTTGTACCTAGCCATTGAATACTGCTAGATTCATCATGCATTTTAGAATTAATCGTCTTGCACTCTGAATTTGATTTATTGCTATATTATTTTTTCAATTCTTGCAGTAAGCAGCCATCTAGTTTCAAAACAACTTTGAATTCAGTATCCAAATTACTAGTTGTGAATTTATCTCAGAAGAGATACGTATAGAGATTTGAGTTTATGTATATATATTCTCTTAAGAGTGGAAGTCCTGAAGCTCTGATACTGAGGGCTCTGTTCCAACTCTTCCAATAAATTGATCTGCACTTGCTGAGCAGTCCGTTGCTGTAATGTTTTGGGTTCCCAGGCTGGCAAGCAGAGCTGAGTGTTCCTGGGCAGCACAGCAGATAAGTCTGAACATTAGGGGTACGATGTTGTGAGACCTGATAAAAAGGTATCCTGTGGCATAGTTCTTGTCACACTTACTAATTAAACTGGTGTTAAAACTATTAATTACATTATCAAAACACCCCTTCCCAGCCATTCCCACCTTCCTATGCTTTTTCCTTACTATTTTTACCTTTTTCTTAGCACAGACGCTCTTGTTTAATTCCTGAAAGACATAGATTCTCCCGTTTTGGCTCTCCAGTAACTTGCTGTCACCTCCTCACAATGACTTAGGGGTTTGGCAGTTTGGTTTCTGTGCCTGTAAAGTGAGGATGGCCGATGAACTGCTGCACAGGGACACGACCTTGTTAATGACTGAAATAACCTGAGGAAGAGGTTCGGATGTGTGTGAAGTGTCTTTCACAAAGGGGCCAATAAAGGGGAGATAAACAGAGGTCTCGGTACGTGCGTGTAACAGAGCTTGTGTAAGTTTTGACTCACAGCTTGCTTTCATTTTTCTGTGTCTTAACTGTAGAATATAACCAGTTGTTTAAGTTGAACATCAACCGAAATCACAGAGGTTTCCGACGAGCCATTCGGTCCAAAGGAATTAAATTTGAAGTATTTCATAAAGGGTAAGTCCACAGTTTGTTCTCTCCTCATTGCTTCTCTGGTAAAAGTTGAAAAGGATGTTGTAGCCGAAATTTGTGAAGCATGATCCTTAGGTTAGATTTAGATTAGATATGAGGAAGAAATTCTTTACTGTGAGGACAGTGAGCCACTGGCACAGGCTGCCCAGAGCAGCTGTGGATGCCCCGTCCCTGGCAGTGTTCAAGGCCAGGCTGGACGGGGCTTGGAGCAACCTGGTCTGGGGGAAGGTGTCCCTGCCCATGGCAGGGGGGCTGCAACTAGGTGATCTTTAAGGTTCCTGCCAACCCAAACCATTCTATGATTCACTGTGAGAATCTTACAAGATTTACCAAACACTGCTAGCAAACTGTTAAGACTGTCTTGGGAGAGAGAGAGACTCCCCTCATCTCGGAGATCAAGATGATGAGATGGATGTTAACCATGGGTGACGTTCAGGGAAATGGCCCTACACCTAGGCTCGTTACTGATTTGTTCAAAATCGGAGTGGCCTATATTCACTAATCTCCGAGCTGATTGTGGTCCATGACTTCAATGGGAAGTTAGATAACCTGGTTTTGTCTCGGTGGCTCTTTGTGCTATTCTTTGTTTCTATTACTGGGACATGCAGAAACGATCCATAGGTTCTCTGAGATTGTTTTCAAGTTGTAGATGTTTTAATTTGTGAGCTAAAGTTCTATTGTTTTTACTCCAGATCTTCCACTTGAAGCAAAAGCTCATTTTCTTACTCTTTCTCTGTCAATCCTGACTGCTCCAAGGCTCTGTTGTTCACGATTTTGTTAGAGATTCTGCCTCTTGCCTAGAACTGTGAAGTGTTTACATTTGTTTAGAACACTTGGTTTTCCTTGTCTTTTGCGTACCGTTGCGCATACGGGGCATATCCTGTTCTCTTACCAGCTGGAACAGTACTTGTTTTTAAGGTCTGAGCTTAGGCTTAAGTTCACCCATTGGGAAACACTCCCCAGTGATTCATGAGTTGTATGCCAGCTGCAGATTGTCCTTTGAAGCCTTTTCAAAGATTAGCAAAAAAAAAAATCTGTGCAGGTTGGTTGCCTCTTCTTATGGTTTGGAGGTTTTTTTGTTGTTGTTCTTAGAGCAGGAATCTGACAAGTTAAATAGATGCTCGTTTCTGGACTGGGGCAGAGGGTGGCAGTCTCCCCTGGGTAAATAGCCACGGGGAAGGAGAAAAAGAAGAAATGCCCACAGATCACCTTCCCCTTCTTCTCGGGAGAAAGGAGAAGATTTAAGTGATGCAGGCTCTTTTCTAAGGACTGTTTGCTCCCCTTCTTTCATTAAGACTATAAACGAATAATACTTTCAGAAGTGCTTGTAGCTGTTGTGGTTTTGGGGTCTCTGATAGCTCTTTGACCATCTCCCAAGAAGTACTTTCTCTCAGTGAGCAAAGGAGACTTGTTTCAGGTCACATATATTAAATTTCAGTGTAAAAACCCAGCAATGCATTTTTCCGAAGGAAGAGTCTCCTTAAACCTCTCCTAAAAGCTTCTGAAGATAAAAGGAGGTTTCCCCAGAGCTGTTTCTGAAGCCATGGCCTAGGGCAAGTTCACATTCTTCACTGCAAACCCCCTAGAACTGATCAGGGATGAATCAGTCTTTATTGTTTCTGGAGTTACGAAATGAAGAAGTGCTTTAAAAAATTCAGCTAGAAGAATTGCCAATTCTCTTTTTAAGCTCATGAACGTGTCGGACACACTGCAGTACAATTATGTAATCCTTCTTCGTTTTAAGGTGCTTGTGAAGTAAGGGAAGTATTCTAGCATGTGAGCTAAGAAATTCTGCAGTTTTCTAAGTGATTTTGAGAGTCTGCTGTAGTCTCATCGATGAAGAATACCAAGTCTCATCTTTGGAAGGCTTTCTGCCAACAACATCGATGGGCACCATGTTGGGGGGCAGCGCTATCCACCCGTGAGGTGATACTGTCATTCTTTACTGCAGCGATTTGTGTTGAGATGGGCAAACTGACTGATAAGAAGGAATCTGAACAGCTGCGCTGGAGTCTGTCAAGTCCTTCAGCAACAGGTTTTTGGAGGAGATGTGCTTCCTAGCAGTGACTCGCTGCACGTTCCGGTGCATTCAGAAGTAGTGCTCTTGCACTCTTCATCCCATCTAGAACTGTCTGAGCTCCCTGCCGTGAGCCTGCTGCAGCCTGGGCAAAAGGACCGTTGTCCTCCTAACCTATAGACGCTTGGGTGCATATATGATCCATAGCATTCCTGGCACCGTGCCTGAACACGCAAGCCAGAAATGAGGTTAGAGTCTGGGTGACAGGTTCCTTATACTACAGCGGATACGAGCTATTTGGAGAATAGAATTGCTTCATATGAACGAAGCAGTCATGGCGGTGGTGGGTGTGAGAAACAACCTTACTCCTTTTCCAGTCAGAGATTTGAGACAGCTGTGTTTGCAGATGTTCACTCGGAGGCTGTAGGCACCGATGGCAGCATCGGGTCTGTGTGCATGGATATATCGGTTACCGTGGCCACAGGCGGCCTCATCGTGAGGCTCCATATAGCTTCACAGTTATATGGAACTTCACAGTTTTCATTGCATGTGTCCAGTCTTGTTTGGTAATACCTTAATATCCCTTACTGATGATAAGAAGGGTGGATGGTTTGGGGGTGGGTTGGGGTTTTTTTGTATGTTCGTTGGTTTGCTTGCTTGTTTTTCTCCTAAATAGAATGGCATGAAAAAGGAAGCTTCTGAACTCCCGGCAGGCTTCCTGTCTAGAACATGACAGGCACAGCTCGTTGGCCCTCCTACCTCCAGATTTTGTAGATTTTACTTGTTTATCAACCTTTTTGGAGACTGATTCAGGGAAATGCTTGGATGCAGGCAGAGAAATCCAGTGCTTTGAGCTGAACACTTCCATGGAATTAGTATGTTTCGGTCTTAGCTGTTGCCTTTTGAAGGAGTTTGGATGAGGATTGCACCGCCTGTCTCTATTAAGGCAAAGGTGGATGCCTTGCTGATAAAACTGTTAAACAGAAGTAACTGTAGCAGAGAAAAGCTGTTTTACTTGCAGGATAAAAATGCTCTGTGTTTGATTTCAGCAGACTAGAAATTCTAAAATGATTGTTCTTGACTGTTAAAACTACCAGTATGAAGGTGAATCAAAACAACAGCTGAAACAAACTGTTCTTACTTGTTGAAATTGTTTTGATTTACCAAAATGAGGCAGAATGATTCATGTGACTTTTTCCTAATAAGTAGTTTTCCAAAGCCAGCATGTGCCTGTGAAATGTTTGTTTTTATGAGAGATGCGATTTCCTTAGGAAGTTTTCCAGCCTGCTGCGGAAGACTGCTGCCTGTCCTGGCTGTTAGGCCACTTTTCCTTGTCACCCTTTCCAGGGACAAAAGCTGTTGCCGTTCCAAGTGCTAGTTTAGTGGATTGTTTTTCTTCACTACTGTCCTCATCTTTATATTTGGTTTCAAGAGAATAATTAAAAAACTGGGTACTTCCATATCTTGTCCTTGTGGTCTAGTTGACTAAGGGTTTGCCTCTCGCACCCTGGTTTGGAGGGTTCTAGCAGCATGTCTTGACTCGCCCTCCTGGATGTGGTGATGGTGCAAATAGTGGTGACCTCTTAGCTTGCTTTCTCTTTTAATGTTCTGAAAAACCTTACCCATTCAGTTAAGGAAGATTTCTTTGAAACAGGTCCTTCTTCAGGAGTGACAAGCAAGTGGGGACAGCACACTTGAAACTGGACAAGCTGGAATCAGAATGTGAAGTCAGAGAGATCATCGAGGTATGTTTTCTGGGTGAGGTGTGTTGTAGTTAGTACTAAGCCTTTGACTTGAAAGGGAAAATGAAGACTCACGTTGCATAAATGTGCTTGTATACAGCTGACGGTTTTGTACTGGGCAAGTTTGATAAGGAACGGGCTGTTCTTTGTTTTGTCGTCTCTTGAAGCTTCTCTTAGCTGTGGCCGTTGTGGTACTGGGAACTTCCTGGAGACTGTCTTCTGCAAATTTTCTGTCTCAAGCTAGTTTTCTTTGTCAGAACCAGAAATTCAGGTGATGCTCAAAAATATTTGCGTTGGTAGCTAACAGATCAAAGGTTTAAGTGAAGACTGCCAGAGTGGATAGGGAGGTGCTGTAAGATCCAGTAGGAGATACCTAAGTGGAACCTTTAAAAAAAAAAAGATAATCCCTGGGGCTGCATCGCAGACCTGCTCAGGACATCGCAGCCCTTAGTGTCCTCTGAGCTTCCTGTGGAGTCCATCCGTGTTCCAGACGTTCTACTTTGACATTATCATGTGTATGTGCACTAATTGCTCTTCTTTTTGTGGTTCTTTCAGATTTTTGATGGCAGAAAGCCCACTGGAGGGAAACTGGAGGTAAAAGTGAGACTCAGGGAGCCCCTCAGTGGCCAAGATCTTCAAACAATTACAGAAAACTGGCTGGTCCTTGAACATTAGCTCTATCTGAGGTATGAACGCTGTGTCTAAAGCTGGTCTGGCAGAACTTGACAGGGCTACAGATAAACTCTGCTGGAATGATGTCTTTGGTTGACATTGACCTAATTACACAGCTCTGGCTTTAATATTTGTATTATCTTTGTATTTGTAGTGGCGAGCTGACATACTTTCAGAAATGAGGTTACAGGCTCCGATTAGTTTGTGTACCAAAAATGCTATTTCACAGTCACTTGAAATACGGGGAGAGCTTATAGCATCACCTTCGTTTAGGGTAATATTTAGAAAATGAGATTGATGAATCCTTTCTAGGAGGAAGGGTGCCTTCTGTCCACCCTTATTGTTAGCAAAACCCTTTCAGAGTTAGCGAGGACCCTTCTTCCCCTACCAGAAGCTAGAGAAGGGCATTCGTTTGTCCCAGGAGAATCTGCTTGACTTTATCTGAAAGGGAAGCCATTGGAGGTAGGCTTTCTTCTGGTACTTGAGCAGGGAGAAACTGTACAGCTGAATACAGGCTACCTGGAGAAGTGTGCCAGGTGCCCGCTGTGCTCCCATCGAGTGCGGAAGAGTAGCTGTGTGCTGCCGCAGTGGCTCTGCACTAGAAGGGTGAGGAAGAGGCAGGCTTCCTCTTGTTGCCAGCCGCTACGGAAACTGCTCGGGTTTGGAGCTTGTCTTCCTTTCTTACACTCTGCTTTTTAGGTACCACAAATTCTCCCGTCTTAAAAAAACACCAGCAATCCTGGTGTCTTTTGAAAAGGGGATTTTCTACATAAAATTACTGAAAGATAAGTGCCAGCAGTCGTCTGCCTGGGGCATCTCCAGTCCAGCCTACTTTGATGTGTGTGTGTCATGTTTGAAAGAAATTCAGTTTAGCTGGATGCAGTCACTTTGGTCCTCGCTCCTGCCACAGCGTGCAGGCGGCCTGCGGTCCTGGGACGTTACTGGCCAGGTGTGACCGCCGTGGTCCCTGCTGAGCCGGGGCCTCCTGCAGCGCACGAGCACAGAGAGCCCCCCTCTTGGACCCCGACCTTGCTGTACCAGCACGGACCAGACCTCGCCTTTCCTCATGGCAAACAGATGATGTATAAATACAGACTTTCCAATAGGCCACCCATCTTCCTCTGCTTCAGCTCGGGAGTCTCTGCGCTCCCTCCTCCTAGCACGGCGTTTTGCTTTGCGTTTATAAATGGCGGTTAAGCTAACACCAGCTCCCCAGCAGCAGCACCTGTGTGCCACACCTTCGCTGCCAGATTGCGTGAGGTTTTACAGGCGGAGAGGTCTTGTTTCAATACTTGTGGCACCACAGGGATTGTTTTGTCGAGTGGCTTCTTCCTCACAGCCAGGGAGGTCAGGGAGCTGCCCGTGAGCTTCACACTGGGGCTGTGAGGGGCACGTTTGGTGGCCGTATCTGAGATAACGGCTTGGCCCTAGGCCGTCACTGGACACCCAATTGTTTTCAACCACTAGAGCGTAATAATTTTGCTTCATTGATTTTTCTAATTGACCATCCAGAAAATTCATGTCAGCATTTTACGTACAAAGAGGCCATCTGTGAAGTACTGCATCAACTAATTTTGTTGTTTTTTCTTTGTTTTTTTCCCCCCCCAGATCCATTGGAATGTTAAAAGGTGTGGGGTGAACGTATGTAGGAAGATGCTGCTAGCGGCAAGCACCAAAGATGCTAAACGAATGCACTACTGAACCTAACGTCTATTTTGATCACAGCCATAGTGCTTATTAATAACGTCAAGGCAAATGTAAGGCTCTGGAAATGTGCTGCTGCAGGGGATTGTTACTAGTCTACACAAAATAGTACTGCCTTAATGCGGGACTACCGACATAGCGCCGGGATGAATGTGGCACTAACTATGCATAGTGGTGTGCAAAAAGTTTAGCCCTTTAACAATTCCCTGAGGTACTGCAAAAACTTTTCTGTCAAGTCACAGGTAAGACCTTTACTAGGATTCATTTTTGCAAGTGTACGAGCAGCCACCGTGGTACAGCGAACAGTCGGCTCCTGCTTTTTCTGTTCCCTCTTACCAAGGCCTGTTTGGGGCAGGTTTTTTTGTTTCCTCAAATAGAGGAGAGAGAACTGGTGCCGCAGCCTGGCCCTCCTCTGCGCATGCCATTGCAACATGAAGTTTCAACGGGGTGTTGCCTTTAAGAAGAAAAGAATGCAAAACTTGTTAGCAGCAGGTGCTTACAGATCTACGTTTTTGTTCTGGCTACCAGTTGTCTGCCATGCTTGCTGCACTGCCCGTTCAGTACAGCCCAGGTACTGTGCCTTCATCCTTTTTCTTTTTTCTTTTTTTTAAATTAAAAAAAGGAGGGGAAAAAAGTACACTAGACTGCTGCTTCCCGAAAGTTCCTTGTATTTTTACAAAAATAGGCTTTTACAGTTGTTCCAGGTTATGGGGAAAACGGCCACTCTGTCATGTAGAAAACTGGGTGATGACTATTTTCAGGAACGCTTTTGATCAGCATCATACAAAAAAAAGGTACCAAATATGTTTGTGTTTTCACATCTCTGCGAGCTACCAGCGACGGCTGATCTCACGGGAGGGGACGTGCCGGCGCGGGGGAGTCAGAGCGCACCTGCACCAGCTGTGTAGGGAGGGCAAGTTCAGAGACAGAGTCCAGACAAGAAAGGCAGCGCTGCCTCTGTCTTCCTGAGCAGATGAAGACAATACAGTGTTTAGTTTTTAATTTCAATAAATTTAATATACAAAACTACATGTCGAAAATAAAAATATAATATGCAGTTTTTTGCAGTGTTAACTGAATTTTAAAAGTACAATTTTTTTTCTAAAACAAGTACTCATTTCTTAACAACATGGTAATTAAGGTCATTTAAAAGGCTATGGTTGAAGCAAACATGTCAGTCACCAGTTGATAGTGTTTTGCACAAACATAATCCAAACCTAAAAGACTTTTGGGGCAAAGGAAGAGAAGATAAAGATTTTTCACCTCTTTTTACTGCATTATTAAGCATAACAATGCAACTAAAGTAACTGGAAAGCCACTGCTGTGGCCAAGCTGGAGTGCAGGCGCTAGAAGGAAGATTATTAGTTTATGGAACACTCTTCCAGATACCCAATCTTGCCTACACCACGTAGTGCCGTGCTGTGACCCAACGTGTGCGAAAGCAGCGTGCAGAGGGGAATCTGACAGTAGCCTTCGTCCTGCTCCGCTGCGCCCCTACGTAGGAAGGCTAGTGCGTGTGCAACAGCTGCAGGGTTGCCCAGCACGAAACATTAAGCCAGCCCCCGTTCCCAAAGGCCAGAGGTAAGGTTTCACTTTGCTGTGACACTTACCGGTGAAGCGCAGGGGTGTGCTACCTCGCGCCGGCCAGCTTGTGCTGCCGGGTTGGACCCCAGTGCTCAGGCCTGCCTTCTGCAAGGGTGGGCTTGGGTGGGGACAGCTGTAATTTGCCATTTGGGATGCTTTTTTTTTTTTGAAAAAAAAAGCACTAGCCATTTATTCACAAGTGCACTCTGTACATATACTGTGCTGTCTTTCCATAAGATACTTTGCTACGCGGACAGTTACCTTTTCCTTTGCCCAGCTAATGCTGTATATTTATTTAAAAAATATAGCATCAGGCTCAGAGGAGCTGTGCACTTCCCTTTGTATCTGAGAGGATGCCCGCGTTATGGCAAAGCCAAAATAATTCCCGCTGCATCCACCAGAACTGACTGCACGTAGGGACGATGCAACACCTGAGACACTGTGTTCACTTCCAATTAGTACCTCTCTTCCCAGGTTAATTTTCTGCGTAGACAGGAGGAGAAACCCTTGCCCCTCTTCCTGCGAGGGACTCGAACGAGCTGCTTTGCGCGGCCACGGCTAAACAAACCAAACTCCCTCTCCTGCTTTCAGCTCTTCCCACTGGTTAGCAGCTTTCCACGGAGACAATAAGAATGTGGAACCACATTTCCTCTGGCCGAGTCTCACTTCCAGCTTCTCAGCGGCGCGGCAGCCATGAGCAGCTGCTTTCCTTACTAAAGCCCTCTCAGGTGAGACCAAGAGCACGGGGCCGGGTGCAAGTGTTCAGAGCTGACCAGAAAGCCTTTTTCAGCAGAACATGCAAAAAGAGCCACTCTATACTGTTACCACAGGTAAGCTTTTACATGGTGCTGCTAATATGAAGTGCAAGCTGTCTTGTATTACGTGACACGAGCGGTACACTACAGCGTACAGCAAGGAGGAGACTTAAAGCTGCCCCGGGTGTTACTTGTCTTTAAAAAGCAGGACCTACTGGGGAGGAGGAATGAGATATAACTGCACTTTAGGGCTAATATTTCTTCTGCTTCAGACAGATTTGTAAACAAAGTACAGAATAGCAGAGTTGTTCTAGATTATAGAAATCTGCCGAGGTGATGGGTTTTTATAGTAAATACAGGAAAAAAGTAAACTCTAGCCTATTACACACACAAAACTGCAGTTTACATAATACCGCTTGCAGAGCTGCCTGCCCTTCCGCTCATTCGGACGCATATACAAATGTAGGTTATGGCTAGGTAATCTTTCCATCTCTCTCAAGGGCTACACTCCAAACATATTTCAGCCAATAATCTGGTTAAAATAATGTAAACGTTACTTTTTAATGTCTACAGAATAACCACAAACGGCATTATGATGAGGTCAGCATGGAGGTCTCGAGTGTTGTTTCTTACATGTCCATCTACAAACAGTACGAGATTGGAGTTTCACTTTTTATTTACGCCCCAGTGATCTTTGCACCCGTTTGAGCATTTAGAGTACATGACCGTAAGTCTTTAAACATGAGCATTTTTCTAAACAATAACAGAAGTGTATTAGCTGCAAGGATAGCATAGCCATGTTGTAGTATAGAAGCTGCCCTGATCCTCCGTTTGTTGACAATGCATAGAAGATTTAGAATTATGGAACAACTGTCCCTCCCTCCGCCCCCCCCCACCCCCAATAGTGTTAACAAAAGCTTAATTCTCCAGTTTTAAAGTGCAAATGATTCAGATACAACTGCTGCTGGAACAGGTCTGAACAGAAAATGAAGTCCTCTTATGAGATGTTTTCCAGAATATAAAAGATGAGCTCCATTATGACTGGCCCCTCGCTCAACTGACACGCCCCTCCATGAATCACTGGAACTAAGGCACTGTCCAGGTCATTCATGTATTGAGAGGGCAGTGGCTGTCCGTTGCTCCCAGCTTGATAACCAACCTAAAAAATACAAAGTAAGAGCGGGTTTTACAGAGAACAGGACACGAGGCTGTGAGTCAGCGGGCAGTAAGGGAAGGCGCAGGGGGATGAGCGGCCGGGGGGGCTGTGGCCTCTGCCTGGGGAAGCCAGGTGCTTGAACAAGATGTAGCAGGCACTAAAGCAGCTTTTCTGCTTGTTTTTGTTCTCTTATGTTCCTGGGGGCTGCCTAGACAAAATTAGCCTCTTTTTTTCTACTGCTTTGTCAAAGCAGATCATTTGGATCAGCAGGAACCGCACCCTGCGTTATCAGATTAAGTCACGCAGTGTTTAAAAGCTGGTTGGTCCTAAGAACACGTCCACTCCAGGGCAAGGCCAGCTGTCTTGCCCGGAGACCCTTATCTCTGCTTGTCGCTTTTGCCGTAGAGTGCTCTCGAGGGGACCTTCCATCTGTTTCTGCCTTGGATACAGTGGGATCTTTTAAGAACAGCCACGCTTGCGAACAGGGTTTTATGCTAACCCAAGAATACATTGAACATGCTCCGGCCTTTTAATGTCTGGTGAAAAGGCCAATTTAGTGCCTTCTCTGAGCGCGTGGCAGGCCAGCAACTCCCCGGGCTGCGCACTGACTACAGAGCAGGTGCTGGCAGCGGCACGTGGGGGTCAAGCCTGGTGTTAATGCAGGCGAGGCACAAGCTGCCCGCTCCTAACAGATGGCCCGGAGCAGCACACAGCAGCCAGCACCACCTGGTATCGGTACCTCTTTAACCGAGAGAATGCCTGAAGCGTTGCGTTCCCTCTACTGGGAACGAGCAAGGGGCCCACCCCACAGTGAAACCAAAGCTATGCAAGACTCACTTGATCCGAGTCGAGTGTAACACGCAGCCCAAGCTTAGTCATTCCATCTTCTTTCAGCAATTTAAGGTGAGGACAGAGCGCCAAACAGAAAGCCTTCGCCACGTTTTCAGTCAGTCGGCTGTGGTCGGCTGGGTCACTCAGACCACTGTGTTGCTCATCGTTTTCCAGGAAAAACACCTGAAGGAAAGAGTTAACGCAAGGTGTAACACTGGGCGTTTCTAGACGGCACTGTTACTGAGATGCCGTTTAAACGTCTCTTACAAATGAAGATTTAAAGACGAGCTGCTCAGGGAAGACTAGCAACAGCCCCTGAAGACAAGCCACCTTGTGGGGTGGGGGGAAACAGCTTCAAAGGAAAGATTTAAATAGTCGTGTTCTCAAAAACCTTTCGGTTCTGGTCAAAAGCCTCATTATGGAAGTTCACTATGTATTGCACATAGTTTTTAATAAAATCCTGCTTTGAAAACAGATGTTAATTTCAGAAAATTCACATTTTTAGTAGGAGCCATCCCTGAAGATTTGTACCATTCTCACTGAACTTGCCTCCCTTGAGGCCAGCTGACCTGGGGAAGAAGGTGAAGGTGGCAAGCTGCAGAGCGAGTAACTGGTTCCTCCTGGGCAGGCTAAGTGAAACAAAGAAATCTTCCTAATATTAATGCCTTTGCGTGCTGGCAGAGTCACAGGTAACAGCAGCTACGCAAGCAGTTTCTGCGAGTGACTTATGCCACAGCACTTTCATTTTGACTTACGACATTTTAGAAAAGGTGGCTCAAAATAATATTAAAAGTAAGTAACTATTAGGATTTGTCTGCGTTTAACACAAATGCAGATGAAACCAGCTGTTCCCTTGGGTCATGCAGCAAGTGTATTTCCAATAACCGTGTGTGAGAAGAGGTGGCTGATGCAGAGCAGGCTGTAGAGGCTGGTCGTGGTAGGGGCCAGAGCTGCCCATCAGTGATGGGGTGTTTTATTCTGCACACACCGTACCCAACCTTTCCTTGCTAGTAGGAAAGGTAATAGAGGTTTGTTCTGGAGAATTTGCTGCTTTAATTTTGGTGAGCAGGGAGAGCAGGTCAACGGAAGACAAGGCTGTAGTTACAATCCCAAAACACCAAGTGTTGGTTTACATGCAGCATAATTTGGCTGACTTACCTCTGTCCACCGAATGACCTTTCCGTTTGCCTTGTACTCTGAGCCATGAAATATCTTCACACTTGTTATAGACTCCATCGATTTGCCATCAATAGGGCTTACAACACTGTGAAAGGGAGGGAGAGGGGTAAGTTCCAGCTTAGCAGAAGAATGAACAGAGACCGCTGCAGAGAGAACTACACCTCAGCGCTCCAGCTGCCTTGCTGCAGGTTTGTTCATAACTGAGTGTTCTGCAAGTTGAACTGCGACTACACAGCGACGGACCCCATCAGCTTCGTGGGGCACAGACAGAAGTGGCCCAAGGAACCGGTGATGTCGAATGCAGCTGCCAAGTGTGGTGACAGTGCTGGGCCTGGAGCTTCCTAGAGAGTGGCCTTTCTGGAATGGGCCTACAAGGCTGAGCAGGGTGGAAGAGCTAAGAGGCAGCACCGTCCCTACTGCTGGCACCTGTCCTGGTCAACAGGCACAAACCAGGTGCAGGAAGGACCTTCCTGAAGGTTTTCAACAAAGCTTTGCACCAGAGCTGACATCTCGTAAGGTGCTAACATAGCAAGGAGGTGTTTATCCAGATAGGATTTTTATTCATTGGTAACCTTAGTGTAGGCCAGCAGTACCTGAAACACTACTAAACACAGCCCAGAGCTTAATTACAGAACCTAAGACTGACCTGGAAAGCCTGAAACTACAGAAACATCCTTCTTTCTACATGCTGAGTCCTTTAAATGTTTTACCTATCACAACAGTGATTTGCTGCCATAAATACTTAAGCTGCCATATACACCTTTCTTTTGGCTTAACTATCAAGAGTCCAAATATACTCTCCATGTTCAGCAATTTTATTTCCAGCACTACTTAATGCAAACTAAACACCAAGAGAGCAAAGTAACCACAATATGCAGGGTTCAGCACTGAGTGTTGGAGACAGATCAGTGGTTTCCAATAACTGCATATTGGCAATGTCAAAAAATCCATAGCGTTGACAACTTCCTAAATTGATGCCCCAAAGCTCTGGTATCTGAATTCCATTTTCATTACATTTAATTTCATCTTATCACTCAAAAGAGAGGCACAGACTTGTGATTCCTATTGATTTGAAGACTCGTGCACCTTACAAGATCAATTAAAATTTTTGACAAAAACAGTCAAACCGTCACCATTCAGTGTCAAGTGATTGCTCTGCTACTTACCCCTTACTAAAGTTTTTATCATCTTCTACCCACTGAATATGAACATGTTCCTGAGGATCTTCAGCATCTACTTTGCCACAAGTGATGGTGAAGTCTTTCATCTCTCTCAAGGCCTGCCTCAACGAGTCCATGTTCTCAGCAGTTATCTGGACCATTACTCCATCTGGGGAAACAAGAAATCCTCGTAAGCCAAGATAAGCAATAGTGAACAGAGCCTATATAGAAAAAGAAATCAACAGCCTTCCTCTTGCAACAGAAAGGTTAAACAGCTATTTTTAAGTGTCTAGGGGAGCAACACTACCTAAGACCATTTCTGAACTCTCAGGACTCCTAAAACGCAGCACTGATGAGCAGTGTGACAAGGGAAAGCACAAGGGTGACGTGAAGTCCATCTGCCAGGTGAAGTCAGCTGTAGCAGTGGCCACATTGGTTTGCCTCAGAACTTGACACCTGCTCTAGGCAACCCGCAGAAGCCCTGCGTGCCCCTCCTCCATTCAGCTATCACCGCTGTTGGCACTGCAAGCAGCGCTCCAGTGGTGACAGTTTTTGGGAAGTCGGTGCTTGCCTGACAGGGGCAAAAGGTACAGGGTTTAAATTCGATCGGCCTAAATTACTGCAGAATGACACACAGCCCCAATGTACAGATGCCTGGCCTGAATCCACCTGTACCTCTGTCTTAGACTAAACCACCACTTTAGACACAGAAAATGGTATAATGCCCCACACATACAGACTTACAGTGAGGCGGCTGCTTTTCAGCCCAGGGTGACCCCTCGCTCACCCACGGACTGCATGCGCACAGAGCTGCAAGCTCTCAAGCTGGCGCAGCTTAAGGAGTTCCTGCTTGTCAGCGGAGCTGTGCTAACTGACTGCACGCGTGGGCTTCTTGCGTACGTCGCTCACAAAATGCAAGGAGCACACTTAAAACAGTACTGTCTGCACCGCCGCTTCTGCGGTGAGGTTGGACTACAGAGTTCTGCAGCTGAGCTAACAAGCCATCACAGCCTTCCAGCCGGCATGTATTTCTGTGATATGACAACTGGTAAAAGAAGAACAAACCAAATCAGAGAGGTACCAGCTCAACAATCTCAACTTGCCATGTTCTTATCTGCCCACATACAAGCATATAAACAATGCACATCCATAATCTTGCATAATGCAGAGCTATTTGGGAACAGAGGAAACAGCGCAGGGTTTCCTCTCCTGGTCAGTGGATTACCCATTCCATATTTCTTAGGCTCACATTTTCCTCATTCAACCCAAGCCAGTAAACAGACAGCAGGCTCACGAGCCAGGTATTTCATATCTTACCCTCATTTTCTTGTGTCCCTGTTCTACAGCATCTGTGCAAGTTCCTCCTCATTAAAAGAAACGGGGGTGGGGTGGGGGGGGGGGGGGTGTTGGCTAAAAAATAGGGTAACACTGAAGCAGCAGCATGACTCAAATGCCCGAAGTGTAACGGCAGAGCCTGATAAGCACGGAGGTGAGCTGTGTGAAGAGGGAAGCGGTGTGTTTTAAGCAAGCAGTTCAGTTCTTACCTTCTACTATACTGGATTTGGCAAGGTAGCCTGAAGAGGATTTTAAAGCTCCACTGAACACAAAGAAGCTGGCACCAGTCACTGCAACAACAACAACAACAACAGGGGTGATTTAGTGAGGTTTTCATCAGAACGACACCTCACACAGGAATCGGGTATCACAGCTCTGTCACCCAGAGAGGTGATTAATCTAAATCAGGACAAATGCTGCTTAGAATTATGGTGACTTTAATGCACATCACCGCCTTGGATATGGAAGGGCAAATCACCCAGTCGTTTTCTAAACTGGACAAAGGTTTTGTCAGCCTTAACAAATGCTCCCTCTCACTCTCCCCATATACACCTCTAAGTTTCAGGACTACTAATTTAGGGTAACCATGTACATAATCAACTTCTAAATGTTCCCACACAGCTGGCAAAGATTGTGAGCGAGCTGTTTATGGAGCACACTATCACCAACCCACTGGCAAGGCCACAGCTCAAAGCCACCTGATTTACAGTAAAATCCTCTTAAATGACCACTAAGCATCATGAAATTCCTGCAGGAAATCCCTCTTCTTGTCCCATATGTAAAATGAACAGAAGTCAGATAAGACCATCAGTCCTGACTGATATCCCATGCCAGTATACTCACTGGAGTACTGACTGGGGATACTTGCAAAACAGAAGTTGGCCTCTGTCTTGCTTGTTCTTATTTGGCAACTGTATAAATGTCTTTGCCAGAAATTTTCCCCAAAACTACAACATTTTAATTCTCAGCACATCGCTGCTGCAGCCTTTCAGCCTACTTTAACAAAAATAAAGCCTGGAAATTAGGAGGTCTAATTAAAGTGAACATGAGGAGTTTCTTGAAGATGCATTATTAAAATGCTGCTGCTGTTGGTTATTCCTATTTACCTTTATCTCATACTAACTCAAATCCTCCTCCCTTCCCATAGCACAGGTCAAGCACAGGCAACCACAACCTCACCTGTAGCCTCCAATAATGCCAAATAGTGCTCATTATTAATGCAGAGATGTTGCCTAACTCACTTACAGCACCATGACCTCCAGAGCACTGCAGGTCCTGAGCTGTATTGTGCAAAGAGTATTACCATATTTACAAGGAAGCAAGATGTTACATGCTTTATTTTACGTCTGCTTGATCTATGAAGTCGCTAGAACAACTCTCAGACAAATTCAGAACAGCACCATCGGCCAAGAGAAGCACAATGTGGACTGTACACAGGACACAAACTGTACAGCGTGCCACCTGACATCTGAGATCATGGATTCTACAAAGGGAATAAAACACCAGAGGGGTAAAGGGCAGACAGAGCAATGTGTTAACTACTTGTGTTGCATGTCTAACTCACAAAGCTGCCTGTTTAGGAACACCAGCAGTCAGAATTATTTTCTCTGAATGTCTTAACAGAAACTCAGTTAAATGCAGGCAAACCCAGTTCTGACCAATTCACAAAGCCACACGCTGGAACGGTAACACAAACGGCACAGAAGTCATGCAGAGTGCCGGGAGGGAACGTCCTCCTCGTGAACCCATGTTCTCACCCTTCCTCGGCTGATTATGGATGCTGATGGCCTGCGTCTGGTAATTCCCGTCATCGTTCTGAACACACACCAGATGTGAGTCTGCTTTCTCATTGAAGCACGCTCCCCCTGCTAGAACATGCTCGTTGGATTTGTTCATGGCTTTCATCATCTGCAAACAAAAAGGTTTACCATTTCTAACCTGTTTGTCAAGCACTACCATAAATAGGTGATTCTTGGAACAGTTTAATTGGACAGAGTGAGCTTCTCAACACTGCTCATCTTCTCAGGTCACATTTTAGCACTCAGAACCACAAACTGCTTTTGAAAAGAGAGTTCAGGTCTTGGACTGTCTAGCTGCTTTAAAGTGCCACCTTTTATGTAATTAAGATAAATCGTTGCAAAAGCTATTATCTCTAGCTCTTTTTAAAAAATAAATTCACAGGAAAAAAGGATTAGAAAAACACTGGGAGGAAATACCTGGCTTGTTTACACAAATACAGTTGCTTATGCCATAAATCATAAATGCTGCCTCTGCAGCTCAGTGCTACTCAGACCTGTGGCATTTAACCCTGGTTCTGCCACGGTGTCTCTGTGCTTCACCTGCAGGAACTGGTGAAATTGGGATCGATGTTCCCAATCAGAAAACTTTTTTAAAAAGATCTGAATCATAGACATCCAGAAATAATTTTAATTCTTTGCAAAGAAGGCCTCCAAAAAGCACCCAAAAATGTTTGTGATGTATCTGCACTTTAGTTCTGCCAATTGTCATCTAACATACACTCAGTTACATGCCTTGACAAAACACTCTTGTAAATCATACAGCTTCTTTCCTTCTCTTCCCCTTCACGGAGGCTCAGACTATGAGATTTTTAATCCAAAAGAAAACTGAGGGTGTCATCTATCTCTGAAATTTGTTTTAAACCCAAAAATTATATGTTTGCTTAAAAGATAAAAAGACAAAATAATTACACGCATACACCCCACCCCCAGTAAAAACCCTGATGAGAAGGAAAATGCTGAATTATTTGACATCTCGTAATAGCTCTCATAATCCTACCCTCCGCTTCCTGTAGCTGATAAGCATGCACGCTACACACAACACATTTATCTCTCTCAGTCTAACATAAAACCTTAATTATAGTGTCAGGAACATTAGCCGATGCTCACAATTGACAAATGTGCACAGGTGTAATGTTTGGGGAGGAAACTTAATTAAGATTTTGCATCAGACAACAGTGTATTTCATTATCTAGTTTATCATGTCATGCTCCAGAAACAGGATTTTAGCTCCGCAGCAGCCATCTTTATGGAGCCCAGCAGTTGCCTTCAGCATAACAAGAAACAACTGGACATAGCACCTGTGCTTTGTAACATGGCAACTGATTAAAAAATGCCAGTCACCTTTGTGGAGGGCCTAAACAAGCAACTAAGTATGACTGTAAGCTGTAGAAAATTTAAATTATTTTAAAGACAAACGTATGTATTTAACAGAAAAACTATATACTAGTGTTTGTTACTTACTTACTTGTTACTCTGTGCATGAGGTTTAAAATTAGCTTTTCACTTTCTAGATAGCCCGAGTGTTGCTCTTTCTGATTAAATACTGCTTTACACGAGGAAAAAAAGTAGAAAACTTGTGGTTTAATTCATCTTAATTCAAACTAAACCCATGAAAAATTTCTAGTAATTCAGCCTTTCAACTGGATGGCAAGCAATAATGTTAAATAAATAACACTTCCTCCATTTGAAAAGCCGTATCCTTGCTTCACGCTGGAAAGCGAACCGAAGCAGCTTAGTGCAGCATCTAACACAGAAGAGGAGCTGACACCCTTGCAAACACCAGGCCCAGCTAACGCTTATTGAACTGCATCCTGTGTGCCAGCCTGTATTTAATTCATGCAAACTTTACTGACCTTTTTCATGTTCTCACAGCTGCATCAAGAACTAATACACCTTTTAACAGATCCTTTATCTGCTTGCTTCACCAGTTTCATCTTGTTTGAACCTCACTTTGTCATTTTTTTCAATTTCTTTCTTTATTCTCACTGTTATTTTACTCAGATGCTTCTTACAGGGAAATCCTCTCCTGAGGTAAAGCTGTATTTCTGCTCTGGTATTACAGGAAGTTTTACAAATACTATTTTGCCCAGGAGCTTTGCTCTCACCCCCACTTCCCATCTGTTTCAAAACACCAAGTTACACCCCTCCTCTTCAGACAGAACACAAAATCAGTCTCCACTGTTCTCTTTCATTATTGATCAAACACCTTCTCACCCGGCTTTCTCAAGAGCACTAAAACCTAAAGACGCTCACTGATCTTCTCACACCGGAAGTCAAGTATAAAATTTAGATGTTGAGAGAAACTTTACATAAAATAAACAGCAATCCAACAAATACTAATAAATGCTTTGGGTATGCACACACAACATAGATGAGAAAAACTAATGCACTTTTTCCTCCTGGTTTACCTCCAGTGTAATGTTTGTTACCTTATTGGCTCAAGTCAAACCAGTATTACACTTCATACATAAACAGTTAACAAACCTGAAGAAAAACAGTTTAAGAGTTTAATTAATACTAAACTGAATTGTATTCTTCCTGTGGAGCCACCCTCACTCACTTCTAAAAGATGTGTGCATCATGCGTTTATCATTTGCCTTTGAGGCAGTTTTGCCTAGAGGTAGCGAATAAAATTAAATCCCTTTAGATCCCAGGTCATCCAATCACAAAGAAACTGTACACCGACATATTTCTTACAAGCATTACCTCATTGTATCTGTTGCTAGGAATTTTGATGCTGGTTTTCCTGACTTCCATATCAACCACTAGGCCTTGGACCACAGGCAGTGTGTACTGGTAATTTCTGAAGTCCTGGTAATTAAAACAAGTTTTTTCAAGTTAGGCATGAGGATCATCATTAACACCATAGGTTTCATAACTATCCGAGTGACTACTAGTTAGCCCATTAAAATAATTGTAATGATGGACTGAAAAGCAGGGAGGGATGGAGACATCACAGCTTGTAACCTGCATAATTGAAGTACACAAATCAGAAAACATCATTATGACTCAGTCATTTCACCGATTTTCTTACATCAAAATTAATATCCTCCAGTCTTTAATGTCATCACTGTATGTAAGAAAATTTGCTGTGTTCTGTTACATTACTAGAGTTATTACTTTTTCTAGCAGTGAGATTAAATCATGCATCAAAAAGAATTTTCTATATTGAAAATATTAGCAAAGTAGGAAGAGCTAATAACTTCGCTTCAGTTGAAGCACTCTATAATCAGAGCGCTGTGACTGCACACTGATGACCTAGCACTTCTGAGAAAGGAATCGGAGCAACTAACACCCTTGTTTCAAGATTCAAATGCTCTCGGGCGGCCAGGTTTTGGATGCTGATTTGGGTGCCTTGTTACAATTCCCTGTGGTGTTGGAAGCTGACATCCAATATCAGTAACAGCAGGCAAATTCACCCAAATGCCCACTGTTTCCTCTTGTCATCTTCTAAGCCTGCCAGCTACTATCTGAAACAGGAGTACAGCTCTCCCCACACTGATCCATTCACACCGATGGAACATGCATACGCAGTCTCAGCACTTACTGCAAGAAGGTTCATAATCGTGTGTCCCGTCTCTCCAAACAAAGGCTTACGAAATCTGACGCTAAAAAGTGGGCATGGATAAACTAGGATAAAATAAAACAGAAAAGATCAGATTGAAATTTACATACTGAGCTTCTGCAAAAACAGACTCAAACGCAATCTTCTCAGTTGAGCATTGTAAGCAGCCACGAAAGAAGAGACTATAAAGACCACCAGAGTTTGAAAAGCCAAAAGGAAGACGGGTTTAACATTATAAGCACCTTACACATGTGTCATGGCTCCTTGCCCGCCACACTGGAAACGGTAAGAATTATGTGGAATGCTTACAAGTCCCACACTGCAAGAGTGAACCTAGTGATCGGATGCCGATTGCAAGGATAACTTTTCTAAATGTTTTTCTCAGGCTGCTTCTCGGAAATGGCTTCTTTTTTTATGACCATCCTGCTGCTCTCCGCTGTAGCATCCCAAGCCTTTAGCTTCTGTGGCTGCTAATTTCATTCTGCTAATTTCAAATTCATTGACTGTGGCTGCACATTCAAGTGTGACATTCAAGTGATAATACAGATTATTTCATTTTCTGTTTTCATGATTTCATAAGAATGTGGCAGATTCTCTACAGGACTATGTAAAAAAACAATTAAAAGGACATTTATGGTATGTCAGCAATGCAAAATATCTGCATTCCTTGGCTGACTTAGCCGTACTTGTAAAACATCTATGATGCAATTCAAAGTGTAGTGTATGGATCTGGCTGCATGACATTATGTTGCAGCAGAAGCTGTAACAGTGCTTGAAACATGACTCATGCGGTAACGTGCAATGCCAAGGTTGTCTACACGCATGTTTGAAGGAAGGTTCCTCAACTATCCTCAGGCAAACACTCTGCCCCATTTCCCAAAATGCCGCACATCTTGACAGTTCCCAGTGTAGTCAGGAGGGGCTGCAAAATGCTCAGCAGGTTTGAACAACATCACCAGGATTTCCTGATAAGCTCCAGCTTCTGCATACTGATGTGATATCTGGAAAGCATCACAGCTCCTACACACCACACACCCCCATACAGCCGCCCAGCTCGTGCACGGTGCCCCGAGGCACCAGGAAGTGCTGAATTTCCCGTCTGCCACCCTGGCTACGTACAGCAGCTACATCCCAGATGCACTGAATTCCCTGAGCTTGAGCTGTACGGCTGATCAGCAGATGCTCAGCAGACGTTTCCTGAACATCTAGCAACCCGAGTGACTCCGGCATCTGATCTGCTGCTCATCCAGCAGTACTGGACAAATTGCCAAAATCTGACAACTCCACCGGAAAAGAGGATGGAGCCAAGGAAACCTGGGACACAAATGCAGCCCCTTCCAAGAGAGGCCTGAAGAAATGACCTGCAGTCACAACTGTCACAGCACAAGTGAATATGCCTAAATCCAGACCACAGCTTCAGGAATGATTCAAACCCCAGCTTCCCAACATACTCAGAGCAGGTACTTCTGTTTGTGAATATCAAAACATTTGTTTCTGTGCTCAGAAACAGATGCCACATCCAAAATACGAGCATCTATTTTTGTTTTTCTAAATGTTGATGGGAATAAATGCACTACTTAAAAATCTCATGGAGACACATGAAAACTTGCACACCTTTTAACACCTTGTTTCTTTGGATAAGTTTAACCTCATGTCCTCCCTCATCCTCAGAAGGCAAATTTTGAAAATTTTCTTTTTTCTCTCAGGTAACAAAGGTATTTTATGAAAATTTCCCAATGCACCCTAAACATCACAGATTAGATTTACAAATCCCTATGAGGCATATTCTAAAACTTGTTAAAAAGTTCTGGAAGACTTTTGGAAAAAAATTAGCAGCAGACAATTTCCATAGTAATGCAGATTTATGAGATGTGCCAATTAAAACAGCAGATGAGCAAGACACCAAATTTTTGGCCTATCACGGTGGACAGACTTCCACTAATCTCTTTGCTTTAGCGATGCCAAATGTCTTTTGAAAGCGATTTTAGTCTAACTTTCTGCTAATTTCATGTGAACTGCTAAGATTTTGTTCAGCTGAAACACTCTCCAGCCTATTTGTTACTAGTTGCAACAGAATTTTTGCAACAAACTGCCACATCAGTTGCCCCTACATGCATAATGTTATTCTCTGGAAAACGAGCATGGTCTTAAAAACCTAAAAGAAAATATTCTTTTATTTTAGCATCTCAAAGCTTTCCCTTGTCTGATTTAGCTGGTGTAGTTAGGACTTCTTCTGCACATAATTCTCTTTCAGGTCACTAAGTGAACTACAGACGGCTGCTCAGAACTAGATTTGCCTCTACAAAAATCTCCCTGATCAACCAATACAGTTGTAAAAATGCTGTAGGTCATATCACAACCTCAGTGGCTGCAATGTGGGTAGGAAACACAATTTTTACTTGCCCGTTTAAGCTTGTGTGGCTTTGACAGGTAATAATGTAGGGCTCTGTGTGTGTGTGCTCTAAATCAGAACATATTCTCCTGCAGAAATAATCACAGCTAAAAGAATGCACGTTACTTACGTCTGTATTCAGCTCCGAGTCTCAGCATCAGCCGGATGGGGAACACTTTAGCCCAGGGAGTCTCCCATTTCTGAATGAGGATGCCAAACAAGTATGGTGGAGTTGGGAGCACCAGGTCTTGCAGGGACTGATACGTAGCTGCAACGTACAAGAACCCTCCATGTTCTTTGCTTCCAAGGAAGCTCTGGCTGAAAAAGGAGTGTCCCAGGTTGCCAACAATGTTACCTATGAACAAAAATGCTCGTTACTTCACTGGATTGAGATTTATACCAAGAATTTTAAAAGTTTTTCAGAAGGAAAAAAGAACAACCATATTAAATTCGCTTTGCTTCCTGAAGCATTGGTATCTATTAATCACACAAGAAACAATGCTTTGCTGCACACAGGGGCTCAGGTTACCTCCTGTGCAAAAGCAAGGTAATATGTTACAGGGTAACTGCTGTAGACTAGAGCCACCAAAGCCACAGTTATCTCTGGCTGATCCACCTTTGGCGACACATACTCAGTGACTATCCCTGGTAGAAGTCAGTTTTGTAAGAACACGCACGCATACCTTCATTTCTGTACCTGACTGACTGAGCCGTGCCTGCAAGAGTGTTACCAGGATAATAGGTACAACCAAAGACCTACCACCTCTCCCAGGGGAGCAGGGAGAGAGACTAGCCTCAATCATTTCTGTGATCCGCCTGTTTCGTGAAGATCTGCCTGTTTCAAGTAGCAGAGACAGCGTAATGGAGGGGATGATGCATCCCAGGGATAGCCAGGGAAGAGGAAAGATAGCTCAGGCCAGCGTTGCTGCTAAGTGGTACCTGCAACCTCCCCCACCACTACAAAAGCACCCAAAGAAAGGCTGTTTTCAGTGTCTCCCAGATATTCAAGGGGGTTCCACTGCAGAAGCTGCTGTCGACTGAACTAAACTTACAGATCCAGCTGCGACTAAAGGAGGGATGTGCACCTGGTCAAACAATTAATGCCCACTGGTTGTCCCTCCATTTGGGCAAACCACTGGGGTGCCTGCTCAGACCCATATTGAAGATCTGAGTAATTTTAAGAATTATACAAAAGAGTGTTTATTTAATTAGTATACTTCATGTAAAATGTAACCGAGAGACACACAAGGGAGAGCCATCACTAATTTTTACTCAGTTCTACTCTTTGATGCTCTTAATTTCCAAAAATGTTTACACTGGAATGGCTGAATGAATCTGAATGTTGATTAGATTATTATAGCATCCAACACAGTACTTAATATTAAAGCAAAGAACCATGATGTGGTTTTATCATTATTTCTTTTATCAAATGACAACAGCAGCATGCAAATAGCGTACAGAATAGATGATCACAATTCTCCATAGGAAGATGTGAATATTAATAGTGCTGATTTGCTCTCAAAGAAAACCACCAGTAATTTCAGAGAGCGCAGTGTGGTTGATCACACTGCTCATGAGGAACCACGGGGGTTCAAGGTACTCATGCAGACCTCCTGGGCTTCTGCAGTAATCCCAGGCCTTCCCACCTGCAGACAGAGACTGCTAAGTAGGAGTTTTTCCTCTTTCTCCACCATCTCAGAATGGAGTGTTTATATTTGAACTGAAGGCAGGGATGTGCATGTTGGAGACATGCACATCAACTGCACAGCAGCTGCAGGGGTTTTCCCTTTTACACACAGGAGACACACACGGACACACAAACATGGAGTTTTAAGTAAGTAAAAACACGAGTCACAGAAGTGCAACTTTGACATCCTCAGTAATACAAGTATGATCTTCAAGTTCAGCCTTGTCTATTTTTATACTGCAAAACAGCCTAAAAATTGCTCGTAAGCATTTACAAATGCAAGAAAAATACATACAGCAGGTATAGTTTTGGCCAGCAAAGGAAAAGTTAACCAACGAGTCCTTTCAAGTCTGTCAGTTACTCTATGAAAGCCCCCAGACACACCAACTCTCCGTAAAACCAGCACCATCGTGAGAGTAACACAGCTATTCCTGCCCCCACTCTGGAGATGTGGCCATACTTTGTGTCCCTCCAGACCACCTTGGCACAACCATCACCACCTACTGCTTGCTGCCTTCACATGACCTTTGGATCTCCAGCTTGAAACACAGCTACTGGCAGGTCTATAAACAAACGGCTCCTTTTATACTCCAAGTCCAGGGGTTTCCTTGCTATTCAAATTTGTGAGCACCTTAGATTTATTTTTTTTTCTGTACCCATAAGGTGCTGGCACAAACCAAGTTCAAGTTCTGTGTTAAAAAGCATCAGGCTTCGACAGCCCAGGCACCCCATGGCTGGGTGCGGTCCATTCATAGCTGGCCGCTACCCTGCGAAGCTGATTTGTAATTTTACAGATACACACAAGCCAAAGCTGACACCATCACCCCAATCAAATTCCAGAACTCCCACAGTGGCTACAATTTATGCAATGCTTAGCTGAGCGTACTTGATGAAAAGTAGCTACTGGTCAAACTGAAGGACTAACATGATTAATAGAGCCACATCAAATGTTGTCAGCTGCTGAGAATCATTGATCCTGCCCACGTGCAAACACGTTTCTCTGTCAGCCTGTGCTGTAACACTATTGCCGGCTCAGTGCATACACCGCTAATGCACCAACTCAGGGGTCTTGCTAGTGACTGCAAACCTATGTATCAATTGGTGTTCATGAAAAAGATTTCCACTTATGTAAAATAGCTGCTGCCATCTTTCTATCTCAACTCTGTTCATTTGCTTTTGCAATTCCCACCTACCCTCCCTAGTCTCCTCTTCTTCATCTACACTTCCTTTCTCCCCTCCCATCTGTTCTTACCCAAACAGGCCTGACAGCAAAATTACTTGGTGAGGTTCTCTGTTCCAGAGACATGACCATAATAATCCTTTCTAACCTTCAAATGTATGAAGCATGTGAACTGCTAAACTGAATTAAATTCTGCACCCTTTTCTGAAGTATTTTCTGTGTGAAAGAGGCTAGCAAAGTGAAGCTGTACAATACTGTACCGTTCTGAGACGTGTGGTACTGCCCACTGGGATGACAAAGCAATCAGACATTTCCACTTGTGACTGTTGCCAAGCGCTGCAGCAGAAGGGGACGACTACTTATTTTTTCCGTTTCGGGAGATGGAGCTTCAAGACTCACACACTTGGGATGCCTTAACAAGAATTTTTTCAGCCAACGGAAACATGAAAAAAAAACAACCTCAGAGTGGAATCTGCAACTCAGCTCTTCAGCACTTTGCTACCATAAACCACAGCATTATAAATCACTCCTCCTGACACAAGAGCTCACACAGTGCAAGCTCCAATAGGTTACCACTGTTAAGAGGACAGACTAGGGGGATTAGGTAGTTGTGCCGCAATTCATTATTTATAAGAGCATGCAAGAGCCTGCTATGTGGAGAGCATGAGGAGAATCAAGCATGTGTTTTCCTGCACTCCTCTCCAGTGCCTTTTTCAACCAGCAAACAGAAGTTAAAAAGCCTCTCTGGGCTTTGGGCTTGTCCCACAAACATTTCTGCACTGATCAGGGGTTGTTAGCCCCTCCTGCCACATCTTTGAAGGTTCCAAGCCAAGGCCCCACTCATAAGTTGCTATTACCAGCGTGACACAGTCAAACCCAACCCACTGCACCATTACACATTTTAAGCATAGAACTGTGTTTCAGAAGCCTATAAAGTTTAGCTGTCAGAAAAACCTTCCAAAGAAAGCATGTAATGTAATTTACAAAATATCACAGCTTTCTTTTTAAAGAGGTAGTCTCACAGCGAACAAAAAGGTGCCTTTCCTTATACTAATTTCCCGCACTTGCCATCAGACAATTGACATTATTTAGGAAGTGCCTTAAGTGTGCATGAGGCATCTAAAGCAGCTCTGCAGGAGGTCAATACTTATTTTCTTCTCAATTATGCTGGCTTACCCTTGACTTTAAATCCTAAACAGCTCTATAAAGCCCTTTAAAAAAAATCCTTTTATCCACTGATGTGAATTTCTCTTCAGTCATGATCCATGCTGTTTTGAATTCTTCACTTAAGTATCTTCCTCTGATGAACAACATACTTTGTGTATCAGTTTGGTAATCTGTTCTGGACTTAAATAAAATAGTTCATACCAGGAAAAGTGAAGATTCCTACATTTGTTTATTGCCCTCAATATGTGGCAAAGCCAGCTAGGTGCTTTTGCCAAAACCAGTGAGGATAAATTCCTAATTTTATGCTTCATATCTTTTGGTTAATCCCAGGGCAAGAAGCTGGTATTAGCACCCAGTCTCAGGGAAGGCATACATACGTGGCTTGGGGAAGTTAGCTGCATCTGCCCAGCCTCATTCCACTGCCATCGCTAACAACCAAGAACTGCCAAGTACCCAAGCCCATGCCAGCATCCTGAAAACCCAAGCATTTCGGTTCTGTTGCAAGAGATGCAAAGCAATATTCAGCTGGGAGCAATCTTGCCAGATGGATTTTCTTCAAGAGCAAATGAGCGCACAGTCTTCAGAAAAGCAATACAAACCCAGTCACTACCACACCAAGAGCCACAAAGAGCCACAGAAGAGACAAGAACATTAATATAACATGATGGCACAACACATCTGTAGAGATGCCAACACTGAGAAAAAAACATATGAAACTCAACATTCAAAATTCTGACCATACTCAGCATTTTTTTACTGAAACACACCAGCAAGTAATCTGGAAAGAACTTATTCATATTGGCAAGGGGCATAACACTTCACTTACTGTCACTGTGAGTGCAGCAGTTACCAGCACCCAAAACTTCCCCAGACTAGTCTGTGGCAGTCTTCCAAACGATCACTCTCACATCTTATAGGATGTTTGATTTTGTACCCATCGTACCACCTTACAGTTGCAGAGGTGTATTATTCACCTAGTTAACCTGTTCTTTGTTCAAAGCATCTACATGGGCTTCTTCATAGATCTACTCTGTATTAGCTACCACCTTATTTAACTAAAACCAGGCTGGGTAAGAAATACACAAAACTGACTGGGATAAATCCACTCTCACCCAGAATATCTCCAAAACCAGGGTGATCACAAAGCCATTTCAAGCTGTTGCCAGATTTGCATTTTCCCTGCAAAAGTAACAGTAGCATTTATTGTGTTCCACCAAAAAGTTGATGCACTAGGGCATATCTGGCAGCTCTGTATTAACACATTCAACTGCTTCAAAATACCCATTCAGACAGACAGAAGTTCCCGTTTTTCCATTCACTAGACCTCCTGCCAGGCTTGTAGCCAACAGACAAGGATAATCATGGGATTACTACTACAAGAGTACAACTACTAAAACCACAACAGAAATCATTAGCTTCCAATTTCAAAACAAGAAAAGCAGCGCAGCAGGGAGCTCGATGACGGGAGGGCCAGAGGAAAAATACAGTGACGGAAACTGAACAGCAATTAATACTTGCTTTAATTAACAACTTTACAATTTATTATAACTCACATGCATACAACCTTATAGTGAAAAATGCCATTTTTCCTTCAAAATCTCTCCACTGTTTCACAATTATCAAGCCCTAACACCAGACTAGCTTGAGGATCTCCTGCAACAAAACTAATGAAGGTTCGGGGCGGTGATGTACCAGACTGACAGCTATGCTGAAATGGGACGTGAATCTGAAGGACAAACTGCAAAGCCTTGAGTGTACGGACTAAGTGCTCCTACCTGCAGGCCTGAGGCCTCGTCTCTGCTGTCACGCCTTGCACGTGCTAGAACCACACTCTGCAAATGGCTGACAGCAATACCTAGCGCTGAGGGCAGGACTCATCTCCAAGAAATAAGTTAGTCTGAAGAAGGCAGAACCATCTGGGAAGAGGTACAAGTACATACAAGTTTGTGTTTCTAGGCTTGAATGCAGAATTCAAACTTAAGCAAGAAAAGCTAGCAAATAAATGTGACTCATGAAAAAATAATTTTCTGTAGATATGGGCTTTAATTAAATAAACAAAAGGGGAATGCTGCGTTTTTCAGCTGAAAACAAAACCAAGAAACCTGAAATCACTCCAAAGCAAAATCAACAACACTAACAGTAATTCTTGTTTCCATTCCAATAAAAAATACTATATGTGTCTTTTTATTTTATGACTGTTTTTAGGAAAACATTTACTAAAGGAGATAAATAAAAACATCCACAGAGTTATTTCAGTTTCCTGATGGCAAAATACATTTAAAACAACATATTATATAATGAAAAATAAAACTGTGAAGCAGGGTTTTAAATAGTCTCTAACTTCCAATGCGAATTCTCGTTTACTCTCAATGTCTATCACCTAATCACCAGGAGAGGTGCAGTACCTCTGAAATGAACAACTTGGGAAGCATGGCTCCATCTACAACAGCATGCAAACTGCTAACACTCCCAAGGGATTAGAACCACCAAACTGAAACCCCTACAGCATCATATCCTGTGTCTCTGGCTGAATAACATTTAAAACAGCCAGAGTTGCAAACATGCTTATATATACTTCTCCCTCTCAAACACACATGACTAGGAAAGAAAAAAGAATGGATACTGAGAAACGGCATTACAAAATGCTATGGGAATTTAACAAGGTGCTACGGTCTACAAAAACTTCAATGTGGTTTGGTATTACATAGCAACTCAAGGTGTCTATCTACTTCTACTACACGTCTGATACACAACACAGAGCAAATCCTACCAAAAGAACATTACACAGTTTAATTCTTAAACAATGTGTCCTGGTTTTGGCTGGGATAGAGTTAATTTTCTTCCTAGTAGCTGGTACAATGCTGTGTTTTTGATTTAGTATGAGAATAATGTTGATAACATACTGATGTTGTTCATTACTGCTAAGCAGTGTTTATACTAAGTCAAGGACTTTTCAGCTTCTCGTGCCCTGACAGTGAGAGGGCTGGAGGGGCCACAGCTGACCCCAACTGGCCGAAGGGATATTCCAAACCATAGAACACCATGCTCAGTATATAAACTGGGGGGGAACTGGCTGGGAGCCGCCAATCACTATTCAGGGGCTGGCTGGGCATCGGTCAGCAGGTGGTGAGCAACTGTACTGTGCATCACTTGGGGTTTTTTCCCTTGGGTTTTATTCCTCTCTCTCCCTCTCCTCCTTATTACAATTATTATTGTTGTTGCTGTTATTATTTAATTTTTTTAACTTTATTTCAATTATCTCAAACCATGGGTTTTAATTTTTTCTCATTCTGCTCATCCCACCAGGGTGGGGCAGGGAGTGAGCAAGTGGCTGCGTGGTACTTAGTTGCTGGCTGGGGTTAAACCACGACACAGTGAAATTCGGTTTCTGATTAAGAATTGTATGATAGTAAGCAGGTCTTTGCACCAGTGCAATTGTAGGATATCAAATTACTACCACTAGAGCACTAAAAAAAGAATTCCAAATACATTATGTAGGAGTTATAAATTATGCATTTCTGTAGTGTAATTATACAGAACTTCATCGCAATATACACACCAAGCTGGATTTATATGTGCAATATACATAGATATACACACACATGCAATTTTTCATATCTCTCTCTCTGAATAACATCATAATTAGAAGATAAAGCATTGCAAATGAAGTGAGATTCGGAAAGGTATTTGTTTGCAGTGCACATGAGATCCATTATGACATGGGATAATAGTGCATTTTGAACCTGGCAACCTCTCTGAACAAGCTGACCTTTGTTGTATCAAGACATTTTAGGAAATGAAGATCTTTTTCATTATTTTATTAGCGTTGGATTCAGTCACTCCAAAGGCATTACAAATGATATGCAGAACCCTTTGTAAATGTATTTTCAGTACATAACTTTAATATGATCCAATTTCACCTCTGGAAAACTAGCTTTATTTCCTAATCAGTGGAACCAAATACTTGCATTTTTCCTTACGCAATAAATTTTGAATTCTAAGGTCCAACAATAGCTAAAAGTGGAAGCCCATTTACTTAGCAAACGTAAAATGTGTAAAGGTTTACATAATACAATGTTGCAATTGAGATACTAAAATTCAAAATTCAGGGATAATTCCTGCAATGCCCTGCAATTCATTCCAGACACACATATACATACATATTTGTATTACTTTTGAATCTAAATACTATCTCCGTAATGTGGCAATAGACACATACATTGTGGAAATCAAATTTCTGAACTACCTGGTTTGGGGATATCTAACATACTATCCCACAAGGATTCTCAAAGTTTTCTTTCTGCATCTTTAAAAAAGCTACCCTGACTTCAAGCCGGGAAAAAAAAATATTATTAGCAGCAATGTCATTAGCGTACTCATGAGCCCTGCTGAGCATCCTACTACACTTACTGCTAAATGAAGTACAGCACTAATTTCAGATACATTAGCCGTATTCAAACTCCTACCCCAGTGCCTAACAGAAGCAGCCAGAGCAGACATTCAGCAAAGGCTGAGTCCTCCTGCTCCACTGCTGTACATGTCTGTTTATAGCCCAAACTTCTTTGTTCTGCTGGCATCCAGAGGAAGGCTGGAAGATCTCTGGAGCAGCTCCCCAGGTTACCAGCACCTCATTAATACTTCTATTTGGTGAGAAGAATATAACACTGGATATGAATAACCAGTAAGAACTCAGCCCCCTATCAGCTTTGATGCTTATTCTCTTTTTATATTCTTTAATACAAAAACAGCCTTTTGCCAAATGACAAAAATCTGCGTATCTGACCCAGTACAATTATCTGTTCAAACCATTTTTAACAGAGAGCATTCCTACCTGCTAAGGCATCCCGGTAAAGTTGCACAAAATGGTTAAAGATATCCTTAGGCAAACATTTCTCATCAGGCAAACACTGCAAGAGAATGACTATCTCCGACTGCCCCACTGCATGCATGCCTTTTGTAGTGAAGCACCAGCACTTCCTGTTCACATCTGCAGAGAGGAAAACATGTATCAGAACAGAAGATCAGATTGCCATAAAATATGCCTAAATTTCACTATAGGAAGATAACTCTTTCAAGAATCAGTTTTACAGCATGCTTCGTTGTGATATCTGTCCCACAGACAAATTAGGTTCTATATCTGTTACTTCACAAGCAAGCACATCCAAAACAAAAGAAGCTCAATAATTCCCAGTTTACAGCTAAGGAAAAGCAAGAACATTAGACCTCCCAGTCAGATCTTGGGATTAACACCACAAAGCAGACTTTTAGCAGTTTCTGTATCCAAATTAAAGGACAGGATTTAAATGGGAATGAAGGAACCTGGGAAAAGGCCAGGCTGTTGGCTGTGTATATCATGATCCTGACAGCTAAACCAGTTTTAGACAGTAATATGTCTCTCTTAAGATCGATAGCTGGATGTCAGATGTTTTCAGAAGACATCACTGTGTTGTTCTGTTGCACATGAATGTTAGTGATGAGACATGCTCTAAGCTTCACAATTAATTTGCTGAGAATACCAAGTTATCAAAATAAAATCTTTCATCTAATATGTATATATATATGCATACTGATGACATTTTTATATGTAAAAAATTGTACTGCTATCTAACCAGATGCTGAACTGTTTATAAACAACATCTTAATTTATTGTATGAACTTTTCATAGAACCAAAACAATTTACTGCAAAACTCTCCTCAGTTTCTCAAATGTTTTCTTAGCCAGCAGAGATCACCTGAGGTACTACCATGAGAAGCCATCTGCACACCTCCCCATTCATTCCTCCCTTCCTCAGCATGTGTACACACACACACAGTATAGAAAATGATACAAGAGGGGCAGAGTGGAAAGGAACGTGTGAATTACTATGGGATCCTATCTGCTTTTCCAGAATGGGATGACAGGGAAATGAGTTAAGCAACCAAAGCAAGAATAAGTGATAAAATACTTTGCCCTACCAAGTTGGACAGGAGACACTGATCTCCAGTCCTGAGACTGGAGGCTCTACCAGTCTAGTTTGTATTTTCTACACAAAATCATCTGTATCGATGTCTAAACCATTGGAAAAGAGCCTTTTGTAATTTAACTTGATATGACTAAGTACAAAGTTTTCAATACACGTGCATTTTCAGAGACTATCCCACCAAATAAAAACGCTGCTGTTCTTACTAATAATATATATAACATTTTCCCTCTCATATCCCAAGCCTTATTTAATAATAAAAACTTACAATTTACTATTTTTACCATGGACAGCAAATTAGCATTTAAAACAAATACAAGAGGGTCAGGGCCACCATCCTCCAGCTGCTGCATGACAGAGATCTGAGAAGGTCTCTCTTCTACAGCATAGTCTACAAAAGAAACAAGTAAACACACGATGAGGTGCTTAACTTACTGGTACAGCACTCTACATTATAATCTGATAACCCCAATTCTGATGCTTTTTGCTTTTTTGACCTTATTTAAGTATCACTGGTTTGATTGATTGTTTCCTAGGCTGGTATTTTCAAACTTCAATAGCGTTTATGTGCATAACTGCGGTATAGCCTTTAGAAAAGTGCAGCTTATTTCATAAATCAGCTTTTTTTCAGTATCAACTGGAGGAGAAAATAGAAATCCAATTGAGAAATGTGTCAACTGAAATCCCAAATGACAAAGAAGTTAACGATTGTTCTTTGTATCACAGTAAAGGAAAAGAGCACTGGTCCTGGACGACAAACCTCAACACCTGGTCTATCTTTATGTCACATAACTTACATTCTGTGTGCATTAGCTACCAGAAGATAACAAAGAGGGTAACACTATGTAAAGCAACATTTTTAAACAAACACAGAAGGTCTAAATCCAGCGCAAAATGGATCCCAACGTGAAACTTCAAAAGCATCTGTAGTGTCCCTCTATGATTAGATTCAGATGACTAGCAAATCAAAATTTTTCATCCATGTGATTATAACCTACACTGCATTTAAACTTTAACAAAAAACAGTTACACTGATGAAAACAGATTTTGAAAGAAATCTATTACCTTTCCAGTTAAAATCAGTCTAGAAAGAAAGGTAATTTTGCTTTCTAACGTGTAAAATGTTTTTGGAATCTTTTTAAATAGAATTAGAATATCAGAAGTAAAATGCTGCAAAGAAAATTCAGTGTGTGACAGCATACATATGAAACAACATCAACTTAGCACACAAAACAATTTATGTGAGGTTATCTATATCGAAGCTGAAAAAGTATACTGTTGTTTCACTCCTTTTTTGTGAAGGAGACTGAATAATCAGGCACCCGTATGAACAGCTAACACAGGATGGAACAGACTTGTTTTGAAATTAAACGCTGCTCACATTTTGGTTTTGACGCTATCCTGCAATAAAACATTACTTCCAGCTTAACATCAGAAATGCACTGTACCAGCAAAACCTTTAATAGGAATTTAAAAAAAAAAATCAAAGATGAAAACATACATTAATCCCAGGAACATATTAAAGGTTGTAACGAATCAGACTGTGGAAAGCAATTGTCAGATAAACAAATATATACATTTTTTTAATCTTTTACAAATTAGTTTTTAATTTTCTGAATCCTTCTCTATTTGGATACTCTGGAAGGGGACATCACAATTACTAAAAGCTTCATGGTGGGCCACGATGTGCAATAGTGCTGTTGAATGCAGTGCTTGGGGATGCCTCAGACAGAGCGGATGTTCCAAGAGAATTTCAGAGAAGGGAAGCATGAATATTCATAAGGCTAATTAAAATGTATCTCTGTGTCAAACATTCCCCACAGTCCGATTAGTGAAGAAATTAGCACATATTTCTGGACTGAAGTTAATTTTCTTTTTGCTTCGTGTTTCACTTCTTATAGTAATTTCATTGCAAGATGGGGTCCTTCCTGGATGCTAATAAGGATCAATGGTGCAAATGAGTGTCACAACAGTTAGCCACAAGTACTTACTGTGAATTTCTTCAAACACTCAGCATATTGCCAGCATCTTATTTTTAAAGTATACACAGTAACTATTAGGTTAATTGTAACTGGTAAGCAAAAAAGCTAGCTGCCAAATTATACCCTCACCTCCTTTTACTCCGGTGGAGATGAGAATTGGAGGAAGACCATCTTCAGGAATTAGATTCATTGCACTGCCAACAGGACTGCCAACCTGAGTTATATTTCCCGAGAATACAGAAGCATTATCAGTCTACAAGAAGAAAACAACAAGAAAGGACAACATTACAAAAGTAATAATGATAAAAATACAAGAACTCACTGACTATATTACTACATGTAGGTGAAGGAGCCTGCGTCTGCTGGAGAACTAGAAGTACCAAGTAATTTGGCTCTTTAACAACAGATGATCATGTGACAACTCCTGTAGATGAACTACTACTAAAAAGTCTGCTTAGACAGAGACTGCACCTCCCTTCTTTAGCACCACACATACCCATTTCTTTACAAAATCTAAAGCTACCTATGCCCATCTGAACTTTTTGCAAAGTCTCAATTCCACTCGCATGGAGAACGGTGGATTTAACATTGTTAGATTCTGTCTGCGCCTTCCTGCAAACCTCATTTTATGAGAAGTGTCAAGCAAAGTATTTTTATGCTTCATGCTATGACACTCTTTCAAACTCTTTACTGACCACCACTCAGCTTTTTTAAAACATGCATTACACAAATATCCTTCATACAGAGGCTCTAAAGCCAAACACTTGGAAGCCCCCTAGCACACAGACTTCAAACATTGCTTAGTGCTCTGCCTCATAATAGTTGATTTCAGTTCAAAATACATGGTTGTTTCAGCATTCTGCAAACATTAAAATAAATGAGGACACTTGCCACACAACATACTAAGATGAGCCTCAACTGATTTCATGGATCAGTCTTACTGATACCTCCATTGAAGCTAATATACAACTCATGACCAAAGCAAAGACGGTATTTTGAGCAGTGATAACACTTGCTTACTTCTGCTGATGAAGTGTTGTTGGTCACGGGCTTTGATGGATCATGTGACACTGCTAAGGTTCCTGTAGAAGTTGTTCCAGCCACTGTCAGTTTTGTTGCATCGGCAACTTCTCCATTGGGTAATATCCCATCAGCAAACCAAACACGCCTTTGTTCTCTAGGTTGAGCCACTAGAGAGAACATTTTACAAAACAGGATTTAAGATCTCACAGCAACATCGACTGGAAAATTTGAGTACACAAAAGCAAAATGAAAAAAAAAAATAGAGCAAAACATGGACTGGAAGAGACTTAAGACATCATCTAGTGCATTTCCTAAGGCAGCATCATGTCTAAACATATCTGCTGAGAATAGTTTACTTGTTCTTAAAATGCTGATGTCCCTACTGAGGGCAGAAATATCACAATTGGCATTAGCTAGAGTATTTGGAATAGATGAAGTGCAGATATTACTTCCAAATTCCTACTACAGGTAAACTTAAAGAAAAAAGAAGTACTCTTACCTTCTGCTCCAGGATGCTTTAGAACTCCCACAGGTACCATGACAGTGGGAGGCGGAGAGCTCAGGGCGCCCGAGGCCTGAGCCTGCTGCAAAGGAGGGATAGTAGAACAGTATTCAGCGGGATTGTTAGGGTTAGGACTCTGGCTTGAGGCACTCATCATGTTCTCCCAGGCTTGAGCTAAAGCAAACAAAGAACAAGAAACATGAACACAGAGGAAGGTATCGAACAGTCCAGAATACTGTGTTAAGTTCTCAGCTACAGTAGGTATGGACCCTGCCACCTTCCGAAGACCATCTCTCTTCCTTTATTTAAAAGCCCAGGAGACTGTAATTAAGCAAGAAAGTCCATAGCAGGAAACGAAACAGCACTGGTTCTGTGCAATAAAAATATCAGTTTGTACAGAAATATTTTCTGAAAATTACAACAGTACACTTGGACCAGAATGATGCTTAGTTCCTCATGCTTCATTTTGTTTCATCTTCTAATATTTAACTGTTAAAACTCAATTCTTATATCCATGTACATTTATCACACTGTATGGACAGACGAACGTTCCTATTACAAGTTTTACAATCCACAGGACACTTGAACAGATTCATCTTTTGTATATGAGAAAAAGCACCTTGCCTTTGCTTATATCCAGGGCAGACCAGTACAGATCAACAACTTATATCCTTAACTATTAAAAAAACCCTAATACTATTAACTCTGAAGGCATGACTTGAGCCTTAATTCAATTGCTCAAACAACCACACATATAATGTCTTTGTCAACAACATCCATCACAAGGAAATCTCTCCTCCGGCTAGTGAAACAGACTGCATCCCTAAAGTACTACTACTTTTTCATCTCTAAGGAAGGCTTGTAGCTATGAAAAGTACCAGAAAATTCATATGTATGCTTGCACCTTCAACAATATTAGTATGTTACAAATGAATGCACTCCTCTAGTCAAGCATAAATATCATGTCACCTAAGCTCTCAGAGCAGCTATAAAGCCTAAATAAATCATGCATATCTTTGGGTTTCTTTGGCTATGAATTGTCAGAAAACCAAAGCAAAAAAATAACAAGACCAAAAGAACTCAAACAGAACACAGCCGAACATAAACCCCTTCTGCTTCCTCGCATCAACCTGTAAAACCAATAGAGTAAAATGCCTGCCAATGAAAAAAGTATTGACATTTCCATTTGAGAAGATTAATTAAATTGAAGTATTTTTAACAGCAACTCTGTATTCCTTTAGAGTATAGGTCCTGAAAGATGGAAGTGTGAAAAACACGCAAAGAAAAGTTACATCTCTAGGATCCCTTTATTAGAAAAGTCTTAGCATGGTAAAAGAACATTTTTAAAGCCTTCTCTAAATCAAGCGAAGTGCCAACTCAGCATACCTACCAATTGAAAATACGGTAAAAATAGCGTTGGAAACTTATTAAACACATAGCCTGACCATGGAAAAGTGCCAGAAAACATACAACCCTCCCCCCACACCCCAATGAAACAAACCAGAGAGCAAGCAAGCAAATGAAGTAAGTGCAATTCCTACCCCTGGTTCCAAGATGGTACAAAGATTAATGCTTAACCTGCTGCACTGAGTGGAAAAAACCCCAAATCTGTACCGACAAAGAAACTGCAAGGATCAGGAGGGATCAGATACGATCGGGCTACAGGTTAACTAACCAGTAACCAAAAGCATCATCACAAAGCACTGCAGCAGGGATAGAAACAGAGAGGTAGCCCAGGGCAAGTACACCTAAGTATGCAGACAGCATTCTCCCTGTAATAACCCAAGCAGCGGTGTCACTGTTCACTGCCATTAATCTGTATCTGTCCTGGCAACAGGACAGAAAGGCTTTTAAAAGGAAATCATTATAATATGATCAATTTTATTCTGCCTTTTTACAAGAACGCTTCTGGATTCCACTGAAATATTTTCAGATTCTTCCCTTCCCCCAGATGGAAACAAATCCTACTCACCACCGAAAGGAGCCAGCTGTCTTTTGCCAGGTGTATGTGTAACTCCTTGTTCTTGTACACCTTGAAATGTGTGCATTTCTCCATCTCAAAATGTAAGATTTTAGCACCCCTTCAACGTCATCATCAGGACTCTGTTTTAATTTCTAAACATTACAACCTACAATTTCCTGTCACCTTACACATTTGGCCTACAGTAAAGAATCATTAATAATTAAAACCTATCACTGCACACTGATTAATCTTTAATATTTTTGAAACAGAAAAATTATTCCTGTTTAATAACAGAAACTGTCTACTAATTTTGGATGCTCACCTCAAGACTAAGCACTCAGTTACTTTCAACTGAACCTGCATAGTACTGAACTTACCTGGAGAAAAAATAAAGCTATGAGCTTCTAAGTTTAGTTAGATGCTGAACAAATTAACAGATCTTTCTGAAAACAGCAGTCCAAATAATCTACTATACAGTAACATGTAAAGATACCATTAAAATTACCTTATCTGAACACTGACATAAAACAGAATTTTCGTAATTCTTGATTAAAACTACAGCAGCAATCTTTTATCAAGGTCTCCAAAGTGTAACTAAACATTTGCAGCAACGGAGATTCCGTGATAACTGTTCAGTAATTATCAGGGCAGTTAGTTATCCTAACAGTTAAAAGTTTACACTTAGTTTGACTTCTCATTCTACCTACTACATGTTAGAGTGTACTGGTCAAACCTTCCTCTACAATTGAGGTAACTTCTGTGATAAAGTTTCAGTTATCAAGATACATATTTACACCCTGAGATCAAGTCACTTATTCAATCTTTCCATTAATAAACCAGAGTGCCAGGAATTTCTCATGATGAGACAGGTTTTCTCATGATTTAAGCACTCGCATGGAACCCCTCTCAACATAATCCAATTTTTCTACCTTCTTAATTCAAGACATAAAAACTGAACATTGAGTCTTTCAGCAACAGCTGCCTCAGTGTCATGGACATAAGTCAACTGGACAGCATAATCACCCAAAGGTAACCGCCAGCACAGGAAGTTCTTGAAATTTCAGAGGCCTCAAGGTGCAGAGGGAAGAATAGTCTGTTTGCCCATATTTATAACACATATCTAAAGTGTTAATACTCTAAGGGGCAAAATACAAAACAGATTCCATGGCCCTTCGGTTAAAACACAGTCTTTCCTTACTCCAAGCAGAGGTAATATAACTTCTCATTTGTTCTACTTGTTAACCTCATAACTACGTGTGACCTCTCTCATATCCCATGTTCACAACAGACTTCTAGTCACAGCGCAATCCTGGGTTTGGCAGACTCCAGCAACATGCCCAAAGCAACAATCCAAACTCAGCTGTCCAGATTTGTGGACAGGTTTTTCGACTAGACCTCCTATTCCAGCATCAAGGAGTTGAGTTAGAAGAGCTGGATTAATTTGTGGATAAATATTACTTTCTTGATTTCCTGTAGTGCATAATCCAGAAGAGGCACAACTGCATTCATGACTCTTCTCTTTGGCACTCCATACAAAAGTGTAACAGGTTATCTACTCAGGCATCAAAGGACAGAGAGGAGGCTCCTGAATTAAAAACAAAACACCCACCAAAAATCACCATTTCTGCAATCCTGGTATGGCACTCACAAATGAAAGCTTTCAAACTCACTGCAAGCTTACCAGTTTTTGCCTTTTGTTACTCGTATTTAGTTTAGGAATCCCCACTCTCCACAGGGATTCACACTGATCTCCCAAGGGCCTTTGCTCTTTTAGAATACTTACCCATACAAATAAAGTATTTTGATTTTTTTTTTTCAATAGCATCACTGCAGGTCAACAGAAAGCCAGTAAAGCACTGCATCTCAGATTCTCTTTCCACTTACCATTCATTAGTACTGAATGGCAGATTACACACACTCTAGCTTCCTTTCGATCCATGTACAGCAACTTGCACTTCAGGCTACAGCATGCTGCGCAAAAAACCTGAAACCAAAGGGGAAACAACTTAAAAGTTATTCAAAAAAATACGTGATCAGCTGATGAATTCAGACAAGAGAATATCTGTAAAGCTCTAAACATACAAAATAAGGAGGTAAATTATCAGTATTTTCCCATTAAAGCCATAGTGACTAATACTTGCCCAGGGTGCCTTTCCTACTAATCCTGATGAAGCAGTATTATGTACAAGACACAAATGTATGCTGTCCTGATACTATACTGTGGTGGTTTTAAAATATATTTGGCATAAATGACAATGGGTTAATAAATTCCTGCCTCTTTAGAATTAACCATTTGGGAAATTCAGTCTTAGAAAAAGCATGAGTACTTTCTAGAATGAACTGTGTTTAAATGCACAAGTTTTCTTCATGTAAGAGATTGCTATGGCACATATTAATTCAAACAGGTCATCTTTATTTGCACCAGGGCAATTCTTCTATATTAGCAACTACAGTTATTTAATCTCACCATATATAACAAGCTATTCCTCAGCTGAGACTCAAGTGAACAGTGATGTATCAAAATGTTTTAAGCATTCAACATGTCAAACGAGACATTTTAAAAAGCTGAATAATGTTGGTACTACAAGAAAATCTTGCTCCATTTATATAAATATATAAAAGCTCATATTTACATGATTACAAACTCCAGCATCACAACACTAGAGAGAAATCAGGAACTGCATTTTATGGATGCTGGCTGCTGAGGGGGAATCCGGTGCAAAACCCCTGGGAGGACAACCTGCTGCAGAGATGCAGTTGCATTTGCTAGTGCTTCTCACCTGCACCAGCTCTAATTCCTCAGTCCTGGGCAGGAGACAGTCTTGAGGCTTCCTCCAGAGAAGCAAAATCACAAAACATGAGCATGGCTTGTGCACTAAAACAAACACTTGCATGTAGGTGTGATCTTACACTAGCAATTGCAATCTCAAAATTCTGAAAAACAATGCCCTAATGATTTCTTATTTGTTCTAAATACTACTATTTTCTTTATTTTTTAAAAAATAGTATTTCCTGAGGGTTATTGTTCAGGTGACATGAAGATACTGATGATCACCCATGTCAGGCAGAAAGGTAATGTCACAGTCAGGAAATCTAGAAACAGCAGCAGCTACCTAATAAATGAGTTCAGATATCAAGAGAGAATTTCAAATTTTAGTTATAGGTGGACAGCATATCCACAATTCACTATGCATTAATAATGATATGTAATGCTTTCTTAACCCAAACAATTATTCCATCATCACTTCAACTGCAGTATTTCTGTAATACAGACAAGAAACCACGTAAGATCCTCATATATAAATATATGTAAGCCTAACTAAATTTCAATCAAGTTGAAGATTGCACCAAATTACAACCACTTTGCAGCCCGTTACCTTTGCATTCTTTTAATGGCAAGCGTTTAAAATAAGCACATATGAAATAAGCCCTGAGTTCACCATGAGAGCTGAATATCAAATGTAAAGAAAGAGCAGTTCATCCTGTCTCATTTCAACCAGTTTTACTGTTTCCTAATTATGTCAACTTAAACATTTCAGAAGCAAAATATAAGTGTGTATACACTGGCCTTTTAATGCAAAAATTAAAAAAAACCTTTTGCATATCTGAAAACTTTCTTTTTCAAAAAAATAAAAAAAGGCAAAGGTACTATGCACTTTTAAAATCTGATTTCTGCATTTACACCTTAACCCAATTTACAAGCATTCTAGGGAATATAAATAAGAGCATCACAGCATATTTTAGAGACATTTGACATAATTTCAATTCTCTGGGAGAAACTTCCAGTCAAAAGTTCAGTATTGAACATGGAAAAATCAATGTCTTCAACCATAAATGAAGGACCAACACAAATTAATATCTAATTTAGGACCCTTTCTCAAACAACACATTGTGCATTCAGCAAAGCTCCCAAGTGAAACGATCTAAATATTAAAAGAAAAAATAGAAGCAATGACAAAACATCTACACCTCTTCTCTTAGGCTGCATCAGCCTTCTAACAGTAGTAATGCAGAGGAAGAACACAATCCAGCACAACTGACAATTCAGTCTTGTTATTAACAATCACCAAGTCATTATCTCAGTATATCATGCTATAAAAAAAAAAAAAAAAAATAGCAGTGTCAGAGCAAGTTTTTATGTTACTAGGGTTTTCAGGTTCACTGGGAGTTGTTAAAGCATTAGATGCTAGGAGGTTTGGTGATTCTTTTATACTTTAGTGGAAAAATACAGTTTTGGCTGTCAGTAAAAAGATGACAAGAAATTTTCTGGTTTTCCTATCAAGGACAACTGTTTCATCTGACAATAAAAAAATACATAAATGCACAAGGTAAAGTTTATGAATGCATTCACACACATTCTCCAGGTTCTTAATTCAAAATTTACTCTAAAGTGTATTACTTTCTACCACTCTCCAGAGGTTCATATCTTCCATTAATTTTGCAATTATTATCCTGAAATTAAAAACCGAGACAGACTTCCCAAGTGCCACTCAACTATTTTTAAATGCAATTTTCATTTCCAAATGAAACCGATACAATCACCCCTCCTACAATGACTTGTCATGATGCTAACAATCCTTAAAAAGAAACTGTTGTGCTAAAGTTTGTGTACTAAAATATTTAGTCACATTACTTCCCCTAGAAAAAATTAATTGTAAAAACTGAAGATACTGTCTCCCCAATTCTTTAGGTGAGATTCATACATTTAATAGAAACAATGGAAATGTCACTGTGATTTGTAGTTACCTACACCACAGGCACATGGTCAACATGACTTGCTTTGGGGATGGTTATCTTAACTAGAAAGCAAGAGCAGACAGCTGAGACTAGCTGTGCTTCAAGCCACTACAGACAGATTCATCAGAGCTTGCCTTTCAAAGCTTTTGGTTTCTTTCCACCTGAAATCGTTACAGGAATTAAGTGTTACAAAGCAATTTGCAGTAAGTGCTAAGTATTACTTGACTTAGCATTTATTAATGAGTACTTTTTTTTTTTTTTTTTTTTTTTTTTTTTTTTTTTTTAGAGAAAAATAACATACAAAGGCATGAAAGACCAGAATTTTCTGCCACAGTTTTTGACTGCACATGTACAAATTTGGCTCAGGCAATATTAGCTAACAAAAGCTTCTAGAAACAAGCCATTCTGAGGACTATTCTAATACTGTGAGAATATCAAATACTAATACGTGATGTATTTTTCACATCTGAGAAACAAGTTTGTCTCCAGAGCAGAGGTATCTTTTATTTTATCCATTCCCCACATATCATCTAAAACAATGCTGGTTGTTCTTCTCAATGTTTGTCCTCAGTACTCTAAAAGGAGACACACACCCTACATTTTGTGGCCTTGCTCTATCTGTGCATGTCTTATCTATTTTGTTTACAGATATTTTCATTTTCTGCTTCTCATTTGTGCATTTTAGGGTTTCAGTCATTGCAGGGAAGTAATTAAACCCCAGCAATGAACCTCTTCAAGACACAAAAATAAGTATAAAACATTACTGTAAATGAAAATTGTAGTCATATTTCTTAAACATAAATCCCCAAAGAATTACCTAAATAACTGACAGTGTAAGTTAATATAGCAAAGCTAAAATTATGGACACTGCTTTAACTTACGTCTCTTACAGATTCTCCTTAGCTGCAATGAGAAAAATCTTTGAACCCTTCGGATATTAACCAGAAGGTACACAAAAAGTAGGGATGCACCTCATATGGTGCTTATTGATCACCTGTGGTTACAAATTTCATATCAGGACCTCCACTGCAACCAGCCAACAAGAGGATGGGCGGAAGCAAGCAACTGAAAGTCCTGAACCACTGCACAACGAACACCTGCTTGGCTTTTAAAAGGGTCCGGAAAGATTTTTCAGCATGTCTCAAAATCAAATTTGAATTAAATCTACTTATCTGGTGGTGTAGTGAAGAGGCTGAGTGCTATGCATTTTGGTTTACTAAAGGGACAAATGGGACACACATGTTGTCCATTACAGAGGACCTTGCCTGGGTTTTCTGCTAGGCTGCTTCCAGAAACAGGTGGCATAAGGATTTGAGCTTTCCAGATATGTTTGCTTCTTTTAGGTCCCTTGTTCTGGTCATTCTGCTTCCCTGCACTCTTCTGGTAGCAAAAGGTATCAGCCATAGCAGTCAGGAGGTCTTTCAATCAATTTCACACACCTTTGGATAGGCCCTAAATGAAGTTAATTTTACTCCAGGTTTTAATAGAGTTTAGCATTTCTTTTAATCTTAAAAATATTCATGAATATCTACTTGACAAGTGTTTACCACTTGTGAATTATCATATTTTTTCCTAAGTCTTCCCATGTGCCACTGACTCATATTTCAGTAAGATGATAATCATTCAGTAACAAGGTAATCATTTACTGTAAACTTGCCACATAACAATTTGTGTTGACCTAAATGACAGATACATAGAAGTTAAAAAAAAAGCCAACAATAAAATACCTCTTACACAACATAAAATGATACAGATATTATGTTTTAGTTGTCTTCACTATAAAAGTTCTCACCACATGTACAAAGATCAGGTTACAGATAATTTACCATATTTTTTTCCAGGAGCAAACGTATGTTCTTCAAAATAATGTAAGCAACATGAGAAGTTAGTAAAGAAGACTTAAGAGAACAGAGCTGCTCAGCCATCTAAACCAGCAGGAATGCCAGCAATTCAACAGCACACTTCCAATTCACATCAATATGTTTCAGTATCTTTAATGGCATTATTGATGCACTAATTTCTGCAAACTAGTTTCCTGCACTTAGCCGTTTTATAGCAGTTCGACATGAATCCAATTATGTTGATGGTTGCAATCAACAAATACACTGCTCATACAGGCTAAAAATTGTTACCGTTAATTATTTTCTTTTAGAACCCTAAATAGATTAGAGCTTAGAAACTCCTTTGTTTCCTTCACAAATCAAACATGGCTTTTTAGGAAGAGATGTCACAGGTAATTACAGCCAGTGTCTTAGAAAGTCCTCCAATTTGATTTTGCACGGTATCAGGAGAAAGAGGCTGCTTTGAGCTTACTCACAAAACACAAACTTACCTTCCCACAAGCTCTGCAATGATGCCTTCTTTTGGTGAATGTAAATCTGGCCTCACATTTCATACAGTTTGGTGCTTGAGAATCTGGAACCCAAACTGGAGCCACCTCACCCAAAGTCGTAAAAGGTTTTCTGGCTGGAGCTCCAAACTGACCAGCTCTGAGATCATTGTCTGGACTATCTGGGGCTACTGCAAGGCACGAACTACTAGAGACTCCAGATTCATACTCTTCCAAATGTTCACCATTAGTATCAGTAACAGAGGCATTTGAAGATGTTTCACCAGGAAACGCATCTGCTGTGTCCCCTAACTGTGTCTTAACAAAGACATTTTTGTTTTTACTATTACCTCCACAATTTGGGGGAACAAGATCATTTTGTAAGTGGTCTGATAATGGCTTCGGGATCTGCAGTTTAAGATTTGTAGGTTGTTTAGGTCTTGCACCACCAAAAGGAACACTGATAGATTGCAAATTAGTCACTGGTTTTGGTGAAGTTTGCCCTTGCATGGATGAAACCTGACTACAAAGATTATGTAAATAATTTTTCTTTATGTGGTCACCAGTGCTGTTTAAAATAAGACCGCTCCCTTCTGCGGTCTCATTTCCTCTCTGTTCATAAACATTAGCATAACATTCTGACTTGCTCTCCTCTATCTCCTTTTCCTCTGTTACCGAGTCTTCCTTGGAGGGTAAAGTCTTTGGAACATGAGTAACAACTGGGTTCTGCATTCCATAGGAATCACAACCATTAGACAGCGAGCTTGCCGCTGATGTAGCCATCACATCAGAGAGACTGGATCCTTCAAGCTCATCTATACCAGTCCCTTTTAAGTTTATACCTGCCTCCATCATCCCATCTCCACCTTCTTTACTATTACTACATGTCTCATCAGGCTGTTTCGTCTGCAAAAGTCTTTCATTCTCTCCCAGAGTTTGCTTATTATTCATCTTACTCAACTTCGTCAGTTCCCAATTAGTCATCTCCTGAGATTCAGGGTAACACTCTGCCATGCTGAGCAATTCTGTTGTGCCAAGATTTTTATCACATTCAATGACTTTGCTTTCAGTGGCACTAACATCCTCAGGGGCAAAATGTTCTGCAACACGTTCCTTGTAATTGCCACTTCCAGCCACATTAGGTTGACAAGCTTCAGTGAGCCCAGATAGCCTAGACTGTAACTGTTGGGTTGTTTCCTGTTCTGCAATTAAGCTTCCATTACTTGAACCAGAAGAAGAGTTTTTAGCATCTAGATCCGTTCTCTGAGGAATGGCTTTACTAGCAAAATTTTCAACTGATACACAATTTTCTTGCATTTTAACAGTACCATCAACGGGTCTCTGTAAGAGAGTCACTTCATTAATCCCCGCAGTTGTAGCCTCTGAAAATAGTGAATCTTTACTCATATTAAAATCATCCTTTAATCGAGAGGAGGGGCACGCAACGGTCAGGCTTTCTGGTGAAGCATTAATCAAATGACTTAGAGAGTCTTCTTCACTGCACAGCCTATTTACTTGCTTTTCTGTATCTGTATCTTTTTCTGTGGATCCATTTACAGTAACACTAAACTGATCACTCTGTGGGTTTTCATTATCCAGTGTAAAGCTAATAGTGTCCATTAGGGACTGACTGTTGTAGTTCTTACAATCCAGCAAATCGCTACTTTGTAGTGTTCTTCTGTCACAGTTATGCATGACTGCCACCACTAATACATTTTTCTCCTCCGGCAAGCAAGGTGTATTTCCACATTTCTTTTCTCCTGTTTCCACAGTGTTACACTGATCATCCCGATTAGTATTTCTTTTAATCAACTGATCGTCTGCTGCTGCCTGATCATCAATCCACATGACTGGGGTCTCTGGGCTTATGCTAAAATCCTTTCCATTAGCACAGTGATCCCCTCCTCCTGTCGGTGTAGTCACTGAATGAGACAAGGAGAAAGACTTTAATCTCTGTTGACATTCATTAGGAGTTGTAGCTTCATTCACATTGGCCACGGTTGGGTTAAACGACAGACGACGAGAAGGTGGATCTAGAATCTGATTCCACTTTGCACCCAATAGTGTAGGTGAAACAGCGGCATCTGAAAAAGTGTTATAAGTAAGAGAACTTATTGTCCTATTAAAGCTACAGGTTCTATGAACTGTTGCATTAGAATGCCCCAAATATAAATGCAGAAATGTTCAAATATGGGCACAACAGTAAAACACATCTGCCATAACTAACATTCCTGATGAACTATTAGTAGTGTAACTACATAATGTTTCTGTAACTCGAGAAATTTAGAACTACACCAATTAGTATCAGGTTGAATTTGCACATGCAACTTTAAACTATTAATATACTTTAGACAGCTAGAAAAGCCTAAAAGAATCCCACTCCCATAAATGTTGAAATTCCTTGACAGCACAGAAGTAGCAATTAAACAAAAAAGTTGATACTTCAAATATAACTTTCATTATATGATTTACGTGGCCTAATAAAACATTTCTATGCTTGAGTCTCCTGAAACTGCAAAAAAAGCTTAAAATAAGTTTTGCCTGATTTGTTTAAAATAAATTTCAATACTGCCACTGCGATTAAGCTTCACAAAACCTTTCTATAAAAAGTGTATAGAAGATTTGCTATTAAAAGAGTGAGAAATTTTTGAAAAGAGTAAACAAGAGAAATGGAAACAAAAGATAATACTACTAACAAATACTGAAGGCACACCATGCAAAATTAACAGATGGTTTTTGCAGCTTCTGAGATTAATTTGCAACTCAAAACGAAAAAGGGTATCACAGATCTCTCCCTCTACAGTGTTGTTCTCTGTAAAATACATCTAATGTGCATCCATGATCTCGTTCAAAACGACTCACCTTCGTTTTGCTCAAATTCATCTAAAACCTTATCGAGGTTATATGCCTCTGCTTGGAAATAGTTCTCCATTTGTCAGGGAAAGACCACCAGATTCCTGTCTGAACCTGCCAGAGAACAAATTACAATCAGATATTTAACCTTCAGTCAGCAGTATTCCACTACATATTGCCCTTATTTATGGGGAAAAAAAGTCCTTTTTAAATCAAATTTTACATACATTACATGCGTAAATAAAAAGTATTTTCCAGGAATAAAAATTATTTGTGTGCTTAAACTTGCTTAATTCAGATTAACAACCTCCCCAAACTTGTTTTGGATTTTATTACCTCCAGTGTCCCACATTAATCTGTCTAACCATCAGGATCACCACAACGGTAAGAGCAGAACAGTTCCAACACCAGTCAGAAAATAAAAGTCTAGAGAACCAGAAAGCCAACTAACGTTCTGAAGATCCAGATTTCAGTTCCATGCTACAACCAGTTAGTGCTTGTGGCTTTGAACAAGTAGTTTAACCTCTCTGTGGTTCTGATTTTTTTAATGTATACTAGGTTAGCAGTATTCTGTATCCCTCCTCGGTTCCGAGAGGTGCTTCAAAGATTCATAGTTGTAAAAGTTGTTAAAGGACTTAATGGGCATTACTTGAATTATGCTAGCCCTTAAAATGCCTGCTTTATTATTTGTTTCACTGCAAGGAAGGCACTGAAACTCTAGCAAAACGCACAGAAGTAAACAGTCTCATCAAAAGATAGTTCTTTCAGGCTAGCAAGGAAGATGACAAGGGAGAAATTAAAAAAAAACAAACCCAACAAACAACCCTAAGTCATTAAATAACTTGCTACAACTTCACGTAATAAATAACATTTTTGCCCTAACAGTAGGAATATGGTCTTCTTGCAACCAAAGGCTTATATCAACAAGACACCCTGATTAATTTTTTAAAAACATTCACTCCCAGTGAAGACATTTTCACTGAGAAATGTGTGCCATAACCTATATACCATAAAGAGAGACCTTGATTTGATCTGTTCTCTGAACATCATCCAGAACAGCCTTGTTCTCTTCAGAGTTGGCTTTCAATGTTGTGAAATAAGGAAATGGAGGAGGAGAGAGTGAGAACCTTGTTTTGCAGTAAGAAACAGTGTTAGACCTGACAGCCAGACTCCAGCTCAATTAAAAACCTGCTCTTTTACACTAGAGATACAACAGACACAAGAAACACATCAGAGGAAGTTTCCAATTTAAAAATATACTTTAACATTACCAACATAGTATCTAGATTTGAGGAAAACATCAACAAGTTTTATTTCAATTACTACAACATTAAATACAGTTTTGTATTTATTGTGAGCAACAGCTAGAATTAGGTTATTGGTACAAAAAGATGGTGCATTAAAATACCATAAAATGTCCAAGTTTTTAAGGCTGACCTCAAATTTGACATGTGGTGTTTTTAAAAGATGATCATGTTACAAATAAATACATTGCAATTAAATATAATCAGATTAAATCATGTTTTAAAGATATGTACAAAAGCCAAATAGATACAAAAGAAAATTAGTGTAACAGCAACTTCAAAATTGCAATAAGCGTCACCCAAAAAAAAGACCATTTTGCAAAGAAATCCAGAGATTAAACTAGACTTGTCACCCTACAGACTCCCAGATTTGTCCTCTGTTCTGGGATTTTAGGTTAACTCCTTCTGCAAGGAAAACAGATGACTGGCCATATCATTTACTGTACACAGATGCACCGTTCATAACACGAGCAATGGAAAAGCTGGCCACGTTGATCAAAGGTTGCATTTCAGAAGTCTAAAAAGCTCAGTACATTACATTCTCTACCAAAAGTGAGGTTCTGACCTCTAACTGTGACAGACCATATGCTTTGATCCCTTAGTACCTACTGTAAAGTCTTCCTCACTTATCCAATCTGTCCACCAAGTCACTGTATTAAAAATCTTTCATACCATTTTAACCAAAACAGCTAAATTTAGTTCACACATTTCAGTTAAACCAAAATGGTTTTAAAAACCAGATGCTTCTCCTTAGGCATACAAATACTAAATAAATTCAAATTACATCCAAACTGTGAGAGTGTGGAGGTTCTCTTCACCTCATTTCAACTCCCTAATAGGAAACATCTTTACCAGCTCAGTAAGTATCAAATATTGAAAAGTGAATTAGAATCTGTCCCAATGAATATGTCCCTTGAATTTTTCTTCTGTTCAGAGTTCTAAATGTCAACCAAAATTAACTCACTGAAGAAAAACTGTTTTGTACAAAATACCATAATATTATTTCACATCCATTTATAATGTATTTAATTTACATGATAATAGTAACGTTCCAGTCTAGCAAACAATTGATGAAGATGTGAATAATTATTCCTAGGCAAAGTCCTACTACTAAGGTCAATGATGCAAAGAATATTTGTCAGTGAAGCACTGCAAGACTGAAAAGTAGCATACAAAATTTTTGTGTTCAGGAGTTAAACTGTGACACTGTCTGAAGCCACCGCACTCAGATTTCCATGCACCTCCACAGTGAAAAAGGGCACCCAGTCAAGGCATTCACTAGGACATGGACACAAGTTCCGCAATACAGGTGGCCCCAAAGAAACAGGCTACAAGCATTGATATTTTTGTTTGTTTTGCTTATTTTAGAGAAGATAATTATTACTGACAAGCAAGTTGATGGGGAAGAAATACTACGCTGATTATACAGTTGCTGAAAACACGTTTTTAAGTAACTCTTTGGATGACTGCATTTTAATTCTGTGTAACTTAAAAATGTTTAGAAAAATTCAGACCTGACCATTCATAAAACTTCAAAACCCGACTGAAAGTCTGATAAAATTACTTCAGAACTAACTCAAAGTTATGGACATTGGAGTAAGTAGAAGTCACATTTGCCTGTAACATTTCCTAAATGTAGCCCTGTATTAGCTAGCTTTTCATCGTCATACAAATCAGGAACAAGAAATGCCTAACCAAAGAAAGCAGTGTTAGAAGTTCATAATAAATACAACCATTTTTATTGACTTTAGTCAGGGTTTGGCTTTTAAATTTTGTATTAAGTGTGCTTTTATAACAGTAGAAAAAGACAAATATTCAGACTTAGGAGACCACAAATTTAATAATAACAAAGTCATATAACGAAGACTTAGAATTTTGTTCCCACTCCCTTACAATCCCTATGTCGTTAATACTTCATATCGTCTCTGTGCAAATATTACTTTATTAACATCAGTATTATCTAATATTGAATATCCAATATTTGTAAGTTTAAATTTGGCCTAATATGACAGGGATTTTTTTTCTATATTTTTAAAAATTCTAAGTAGTGAGAACTATGTGTATACAAATACACGTAACCATATGAATTCTGAAGCTCAAGTACTGGCACACAAATGTACAATGGGCCAAAATCCAGACTGATGGATGCTCATAGTCCAAACTGAAGAGAGAAAATACCTTTTATATCATTATTGTTATTTCACTTACTGATGTACCAGGATATATGGAGAATTTTTTATTTTTAAACTCACAATTGCTAAGCTGACAGCCACTCTAAATGAGATCTCATTGTCTATGCAAGTAGGTATTTCTCAGAAAAGGTCAGCTGCAAATCTTCAGGCCCAGTATCTAAAATAATCATTATTTTCATTATTTTTATAATATAAAAGAACACAACAACCCTCCCAAACTTCTCCATAAGTTTCTGTCCAAGGGCAAAACACTCTGCCAAACCCACAGAAGTCCTTATTGCCTTCTTCCTGACAGAAAAGAAGGATGAGAACTCATGTTCCTAACAGATACCCACAATGCTTCTTGACCAATACATTGTCAGCAACTTGTATTTTTGCCATTTGAAGAACTAATACCTCAACTCTGCACAGACAGCAACTCAAGATCAAAACAGAAACACAAAATGCTCTAACTTACAGCATGCTATAATAATAAGGTATGTTTTCCCCATGGTTTAAAATTTAATTTTGTTCTGAATATTCCTATGAAATATCCAACATAAATAAAAAGAAACATATTCCTTTACAGGTCTTTGGGAACTTTGATTGTAACTCACAGGTACCACTATAAAAGCTTTAGAATTATTCTAGTCCCAAACTTCCTTCTAGTATAAAGGTTGAAATTACATTTTTAAAGGATCCTTGTTAGTCATGAAACTCTTTAGTATTGCTCAACTATTCTAAGCCATGGCATGCAGAGAAGCTGACGAGCAAACACACAACTTCTCTGGAAAAATGAGAATAAAAATAAGAGCAAATCAGGAAGAAATTTCAATGGCAATTCCAGTTGTATGCTGCCAAAAAGAAGACAATTTCTAAAGCAGTATATATATTAGGATGAACAATCTAAAGAGGATATTGTGGCAGTGCAAGGAAAAGGAGATGTGAATCACCAGTGAGTGAAAAGCATAAGATTTTTTTTCAAAAATGCAGTCCTCCATGCAAAGATTTGGCAGAAAAGACTAATTTTAGGGGGGACAAAATAATTAAATAGCAAAATTATTATTTGTTTTAATTCTGTATCCAAACCCAAAAAGAATACAATGGCTACCATCCACTGGTACAGGAAGTCCAGAACCCAAGATCACTTGTTACCTATTGCAGAGTCATCTTCTGTGTTTCATGGCAAAAAGCCAATAAAAATATGCTGCCTGTCAATCGGATTATCTTCAAGCTCCTGTTGGATCCCAAATCACACATAATTCAGAAACTCTGTGGTTTACTTATCAATTTCTTCTACAACAACATGGACTTACCAATATCTTCATCTCTAAAACATAAGAACTTACTTTTTACCAAGCTTACATGCTCTTTTCTCCCCTAACATCTAAACATAAAGGTGCATGTACCAGAATGTCTGTGTCATACGTATCCAGAATTACTATCCTAGTCATCGTAGTATTTAGACATAAGACAAACTTTAACTGATTAGTGAGGATGGAAGGAGACAGAAGTAGAGGACAGAAAATCCTTCCTTAAAATTAGATGATAGTCTGAACCTTGGATACTGCCTCTCAAGACAGCTTAGATATCCCACGTGCCAGCTTCCTCTTGGGAAATGAACTGTACAAAGAGATAGGCCTTGCATTATACCTGCAAAGCAGCAAGCCTCTTACTTGTTTTGGTCTCTACGATAAGGAATTATGTAACCCATGATCTTCTGCACTGCACATCCTAAATTAACCTCAAGATTTTTTCACCACTGGAACCGACAGTCTTAAGTCTTTCAAATATCCGTGACTCAAAGGGTAGATGACCAGCACACAATCACATTAAAATGCTATAATAAAAAATGTACCAAAGGAAATAATACCAGCATACAACTAGCCTCATAGGAAATGCCTAAAAAACCAGAGAGTATGTAAAGAACCAGAATATAAGATTTCAGGACTTTATATCGTGCTGTCCCATGTAGACTACACTTTCAATATGAACCTGAACATATGCATTTCAGTAAACTCTTACTAAACAAAATACTCAAGTAGTTTATTATAGTCCTCACCAAAAATATATATGAAAGCCTCCTAAGATGAAAGTCACAAGGGGCACAATCAAACTGAAACCAAACATTGCTCATTCATCCTGATAATAATCAGATGTCCAGAATATGTCATTTTCCCATAGCATGACAAAATTTAATTACATATCAACTGGACAAATTAATTTATCAGATCTAGCGCTTTTGAGGACTTGCTTCAACTCTGCGAAACAATGGTCAAGTCCACATACACTGTTCCAGCTCCCTTTGATGATCTTTGTATTATTTGCCCCTGGGCGGAAGGAGTCAAGCAACTTTGCTGTAATGAACAGCTTGTTCAGAGTTCAGCCATAGCTGTGTTTTTAACTGCTGAGCTCTGCCTACAGCACAGACTGAGGAAGAAAGACTTTGCCTGCTTCTACACTCCCCCAAACAAAATAAGACACATCTTTGCTCTAAAACAAGGCAATTACTCTCAATAAAAACCAAAACAACAAAATGCTAAAAATCCTCCATCATCTTCTATATATATCTCTATACACTTCTATATAGAGGTATATGAATATAAATATATATCCATAAGCATCCATAAAATACATGCATTACAAGTATATACCCCTGAATCATTATATTCTAAAACAGAACTTGTCTCTTACCTTTTCCTTTTATACATATGTTAAGAAACGAATGACCCTGTGCCTACTCATGATGACTGCAGCACAACCAGCCAGTTCTGCTGAATCAGTGTGTTCTACTTGATCCTAGAAAGAAAAAATAAACATGTATTTTATGATTGGTAATTCTGCCACAAAGCATGTTTTTTCAACGTACGACTGCAGCTAGCACAGGCACATTTGGCAAATGCTGCAAGCCTTCAAATTATTTGGGTAACACTTAGAGCTTTAAATTCAGGGGTCTATGCACTATGCCACTATTGCACTCCAATATTCTCATGAAAAAAGCTGCTAATAAACCCCACACTGCTACCTACCTACTATTCTTCTTCATCTAACTGTAAACCCACAAAGTGATGCAGCAAATCCAAATGTCCTTGTATTTCTGATGACCTTGACTGTATGCTTAATCTATAAAACGAGCCTCTGAAGTTAATTATATTACACTACAATTAAAGAGCTAGTAGCTTTGATACTCAACAAAAATTCATGGCCCTCTGAATTCTGTAAACTGTATTCATCAGCTTCCCACTGATCTTGTTACCACTATACAACTGGTTTTGTCTTCAAATTATTCCCCCTATAGTCTTAGGCTCCCTTCATTCCTAAAGGCATCTTCTCTCTCTTCAGAAGGAACTGTCTTGTTCTCCCAACAACAGCATTTCTACAGGTCAGGCGCTCATTTTCACAGGCTGCATCTTAACAGTCAACATAGCTTAGAAATCCACCAGAGTCATGAGCAAAAGAAAGAGACTAACTAGTTTATGACAAACAGTGCAACAAGAACAGGGAGTGAGAAAAGTTAAATTCATGTTTTAAGGTTTGCTGGTGCCAGTATTTGACCTGTTAGATAGCTGAAATATTTATTGGTGCTCTGATGAAGCAGCAGCATATGTTAGAAAAAAAAAAATCTTAAAACTCCAGCAAAATTATGAGCCAAAAAACCCCCACAACAACAACAAAAAAACATAAAACAAAAAATCAAAACACCAAACAGTTCTCCATGCATGAAAGCAATATGCAGTGTTATACTAAAATTTTCCCAGGGTTGTTTATTATTCTTTTCAGAAATAAGCTACAGTAATAATTCCAGGAAACTAATGAACTGGACAGTAGCACTCTTAGTAGTACTATTTCCAAAGTCAGAATAAAATCCCACAGCTTTGTATGCCAACAGAACTGTTCCTGTATTCAAGTAAGATACTTCTACCTCTATAAGCTAAGATAAGGTTTGGATATTTGGGAAATAGAAATTACTATATTACAAAGTTTTTCAGAGAGGCTTCATTTGCATGCAGAAATGGAGGTGAGGGAAACTTAATTCCACTGAAGGCATCAGAATGATAAGCTTTTTCAAAGGATGTGAAGTACACGTGGCAGTGGGGCAAGGTTATCTACACCACCACCACGTCCCCTCCTGGCCTGCAAGTGGAGGAAAATGATTCAGTTTTCATGACCCCTTTGAAAAGACAGATAAATCAATGACAATTCTGTTTGTGATTTATGATAAGGCCTGACAACTGCATCATGAACATCAAACACATTTCACATAAACCAGTCAGTCATACATTAACCACAAAGTTCAGTCTTTACTGATCAGAAATGGATCAGACCTAGCAACCTACAGCTGAAACGTGCTGTGCTGTTACCAGCGCTCTAGCCAACAAACCTTCTAGGTAAGTGTTCAGGGCAACAGTACAGCTTTATTATTCATTGTTTTTATTCTGATCCACCTTCCTTGTTCCATTCCTCCCAGGTAATAACTTTTTTGTCTGTTACCATTCAACACAGAGAACACAGATCCAATCAATCGCTACCAGTTTCTAAAGAAGGCTTTGAAGAGATATTACCTGGAGGTCCTAGAGCTTTCTGTTTACAGTTCAACATTTACTCTCGCAAAGACCAATGTAAAAATCAAAGCATGCTTAAAGATATGGAAGTAATATAATTAAACAAAAAGCAATTTTAGAAAGTAAATTATAAGGTTTGGGTTTCCTGAAAAAATTATCAGGTTCACAACAGAGTCAAATTCTTTTTCCAATAAGAAGCTAATGTAAGAGAACCATACTAAAATAAAAATCAGGTACAAAAAGAAAGCTACAAAGGAGACACAAAAATATTCACAATGAGCTATAACGTGGTGATTATTAGGTTTTCCACAAATCATACACACTGCTAAAAAAAGGTTCTGTCACACTTGAAAAAACACATACACTTCCACCTAAAAATTATGTGCCTACTGAGACCTAAGATCACTACAAATGAAGGCAGCCCAGTGACTCTGATGTTCCAGCTTGCCTGCTTTGAGCATTTCACAGTTTCTTATCTCTTCTGCTGATGGTTGGCTGAACTCTTCCGTCTCCTGCCCTACAGTGGTATCACTCAGGTGCTGCTTTGGTTATACCCTACGTGTATGGTTTCCCTCAGGAGCTCCAAGAGGGCGACTGCCAATTACTGCAAACGTAAAACAGAAATTGAAGAGAAATTTGACACGCAGAGACGTGCCCAGAATAAAGAGAGGATGAAGAACAGAAGAAAAGAGCTCTAAAAATATAAAATTAGAAATATCTTCCACTAAAAAGAATGTAAAAATGTTTACAACATCAAATGGAAGTAATCTGAACTAGCACAAACTGGAATAGCCTATAATAAAAGGAAAGAGACTGAAAAAGAAGCAATTTTGATACTATGTTAAAAAAATGTGGAAAAAGCTCAAAGCATAAAGAGATGTTAAAAAATGCTTCCATCTACTGGCAAGGATCCAGCTCTTAACTACACTACAGATACTCTATAATGTGCTACCAGCGAGATGTCTTTGAGTAGGCAGGAATACATTTGCAGCCATTTTAAGGCACTTTATTATTGCTAGATTAGTTGAACTAGGCATTATCTTCAATGCAAACCCAGATTTCACTGCTGGTATCTTAACTTCCTAGCTTGTCTACACTCTGGAACTATCAGATGGGAGATTCAGAGAGACTACAGACAGGGGATGTATTCGGGTCCCAACTTGGCAAGAATAAAAACTACAACAAAAAATACTATAGCAGGGCGTTACAGTAACAGGAAGCAGTATACTTAAACAAGAAGGGAAACAGGTAGAAAATTTCAGGACACACATCAGTTATACAATATGAATTATCTTATCTGATCAGCTAAATATTCACAAGGGAGAAAAGTGGGGTTTCTTCACTCAAGTAATTAAATGCTTGGAATAATGGTAATTTACCAGGCGCCCAAGAATTCTGTCACTTCTTAATGGCTCCTCCTTGGCGAATCAAATTAAGCGGCAACTTTCAGTCAAGTTTCACACTAACAGGCGTTTGTATTATTTTTTAAGAATTAATGTAAGTAAAAAGACTAAATCCTGCACTGGCACAATCCTTCCACAAAGGCAGTCCTCCAGACCTCTCAGGACACACTTTAACAGCAGCACCTGCAATCTACATGGACAGAGTATGTCCATACTGACTGAATGAAAGCAGGCTTCACTCTCCATTCCTGAGCACTCCATTGACTCTCAAACAGCTATTCATTCTGTCCAAAGACAAAGTATGCAGCTCTTTCTACCTAGTGTGTGCTAAATAAAAAGAAGGGCAGGCATTATAAAATTTTGTGACACAGCAGTAGCAATGTCTGTGTCACACACTTGAAAATGCCTGCAACAGCAAGGACTTTGGATTAGGCCCCAAATTAAACCTGTTAACGTGAATTGCTCTATTAATGAATTAAACTAGCAGCCATGCAATGCAACCAGAAAAAAAAAAGTATTTTAAAATTCTAATCTATTAGAAACTCAAATAATAATGTATTTTTCAAAAATACCTTGTCTAGGAAACAGTTCAGGATTAGAAAATCCCATTAAAACTCACCATAAATCCATTTAGTATACAAAATACTATAAACAGCAGCAAGAGATTAAATGTAACAAATATAAACAAGGTACAGCCGCTGCTAATCCTTTTCCTACACCAAAAGGTCAAGATGACCAAGTATCCTTCAGTTTTATTTCCCATAATTTGCTGATGTTCCTACTACTCATCAATGTAAATTAACCAAAGAGTAGACTGGGGCATGGCAGGCTATTTCTGTGTAATACAACACTTTGTACCAGCTCACTACCCATGAATGCTGACAAAAGATGAACTATTTCAGTGTTGCATTGGTTTGTCTTTTTTTCCAATCAACTGAACAGAGATGGACAGTATCTAAAGCAGAAGACAGTCTCCTGAATTATTCTGCTCATATTTGCATCTTTCCCCTTGACTTTTCCCCATGCCATTTTAAAGCTATTATTTTCACTTTTGTCTCCAGCCAAGTTTCCATAAGGAGACATTCACACATGCCAGAGCAGTAGTAAAGCAGTGAAAAGAGCAGCAACTTCAAAGAAGCATCATAGAAAGTATCACAGTCAAAAGTAACAGGGAGACAAGAAAAATTATAGCAGTGTTATCAACCTTTGTCCTCCAGTAAATAAGAGCAAGCAGCCAAACTGAAAGGATACCTGCTTTGTAACAGTTTACAGTAGAAAATAAATTCCATTGCCTACCCTTTTCACTATTTCAAGGAGAAAGAAATTGATTTATTTCTTGACTCAAAACCCAGCCTTGCCAAAAAGCCGGTACTTCCCTCGGCACACTGCAGAGGCAGGACCCTCAGCACCTGGAGACGGGAACTATGTGTCCTTCTTACATAACTATTTTCGACTGCCTTGAAAAGTATCCATCCCCAGCTCTATGGAAGAACAAATAGATAGGTTTACACTGCAGTGCTGCCTTCCATGCAAGTTTTTCCAGAGGAACGCAGTTGGAAAAAGAGAAAATCCTTTCCTGAGCTTACTCAAATGCTCATAGAGCTCACTTCAAAATTTAGTGTTTTATAAATCTAATGTTTTGTAATACTTGCTTGATACAATTTCCAAGTTCAAAATATTGTAAACCACATTAAAAAAATGCACAGTGTATTAAATATAAATTTAATATGAAATCATGTTTCTGCATCTGTGCATGGATTCCATGTAATGTCACCAATGTAACAATGTGTTTTTTTAAAAAAATACCTTTAACATACCAAACTGAAACTGTTATATAACTTTGTTCAAATACAAACTGAAGTAAAACATATAGAATAAATGGGTTTATGAGATTACTTTTTATGTTTCTGTATTTAAGAAACAAGGGTTTGACTATTAGAAGTTAACGTTTAACAGATTTGAAGAATAAAATTGTTTGAAGTCACACACTATGTATCTCAGAGTGGATTAATCCTGTATTCTAATACTTCAGTAGAAGATTTTCTTCTTTCTAATGTAGGGTAGAAACAAGAATGAATCCCAGATATACTGATCATTGTTTCAGATGTTTTTTTAGATTTGGGAAATAAGGGAAAAACTGACTAAGGTCCTCTAGAATCACTAAATAATGCCTACAACTGCCAAGGAACTGTGCTTTTTATAAAACCCACGAGGGGCCAACACTTGCAGGTACGCAAAATCCGTACCTGACCATAAAGCCAGAATTGACACACAACCAGAACGGGACAGATGAAAAGGACAACGGGCAAAGAGGGAAACTGCTTTGCTACCATTTACTAGCCCATCAATTCTGTGTTGTACCCACTGGGGAAAGAAGCTGCTAGAAGTGATACAATTTATACACTCAGCTGCTCTTTAGAGAAAGGACAATCTGACAATCTGTACAGAAAAAAAGTCTGAAAGTCTACAGTCACTCTCTACTGAAGAGCAGTCAATCAGCTCCCAAAGCTGCCTTTATCAACACACATGGATACACCCTTCTTCCAACACTGCTGTGGTCATTTTTACTCATTTGATAGCTATGTAACATTACTGTGTTCTAAAATCTTCCACACACATATTTTAAACAAATACAATTATAGACAGCAAACAGTTACTATTTCTCAAATCCTGTTACGTAGAGCTGGATTACTGTGCATCCCTGAAAATAAATTCAGAGATCAATGATTTTTTTTCTTTCATATTCCCTTCAACCTGAAATTACCTCAAAGGAACTTTTAATTTCTATTTTGTGTTGACCTTTCTATTCATATCATGCCAAGATTAAACATATATATACACGTGCGCACATGCACGCGATACTAACACATTATAAAACATTGCTGTCTTGTCAAATGTAGCAAAGTTCACTCCCACATTTGTGATCATGATCTAATAACTACATTGCTGATGCTCACAGTGCATTACATCTCAAGTCATCTGTAACTAGTAACTCACTCAATACAACTCAATACATCCATGGCAACAGTGTGTACTGAAACTGCTATTTTTGAGTATGATTCTCATTTATGCTGAGGTCCATTAACATGCTTTTAACAGTGCTGAAGGGACTAAGCATAACCAACAGAAATGGTGAGTAACTTGCATTCAGATTCACTGTAAAGCTTTTTTTTATTTCATTGCTCCAGTGGTGCAATATACCAATCATGACTTTTACTTAAAATTTATGTAAGACTCAGAGAAGTTTTAATTATAAAACTAAGTGCCCATAGTTCTGTACCATTGTTGGCAGTCCCAGGAAATAAAGGCTTAACAGATTTAAAAAAAAACACCTAAAATTGAAATAATTCATTATTATTGAGTCAAAATATAGTTTTCAGAACTCTTACAAAGCTCTAGGAACACCAAATCCTCGTAAGCTCAGATGCATTTCTCAGATAGTCCAAAACTCAGAAATCTCTGCCACTTCTTTTGTCCACTGATATGGCAGTTGATTCTGCTCAGCCATGAATCCCTACTTCTGCTTTACAGCTCCTTCTAAGACTGTAGTATACGCACATTCCTTCGCCAATCACTTCTTCCTGCATCCTTTTTTTTTTCTCCCTACCCATGCTTCCTTCCTTCTCTGACCAACAAAAAAAAATAATGAAAAAAAAAAAGAGAGAAACCCGACACATTTCAACATCACTATTCAGATCTACTGATATAAACCAGTTGTAAATAACCCTATTAACCACATGATATCATTCCTCACTTCTAGGAATGGTGGGAACAAACCCAATAGCAATGGTGATGCATCCATTTCACAAACACAAATGAAAGTCTTTAGACAAAACAGCTATGGGGCAGGAGGAGTAGTGGCCAAAATAACAGTCAAATCATAAGGCAACACTGTAACTGTAAAGCTGCCTTCTATCCTCATTGTTATTTACTGTCAGCATGGCTCCTTCACAAATTCATTTAAACCCTTCGCCTTTTAGCTTGTGAAATAAAATTTTTGACATGTACCCACACTGGGTACTCAACATCCAGGATCAGCACAGCTACCTTCTTTCCTCAGGCATCTAAGTATTTCACACCTCTAGTTAAGACAAGTTTTATTAACTACAGAGGAGCTACTATTATACATTTCCTCAAAGTAGAAGGTACAACTGCATCTACAAGCCATCTGTACAGAAATAAAGGTTAATGGCAATAATAAGAAAAAAAATACTTTAAAAAGATAAAATATAACCACAAAGGGCATTATAGGAAAAGAATGAGGCAACAAAACCACTACATATACGTGTATCTATTGCCCAGGAGTCTCAAGAAGTTATTTCTAATTCTCATCATAATAAAACCCATGTTCATTCTACAGGAATATAGAAAAAAAAAAAAAATCTATGTACAAATTCCAACGATAGGTTAAAATGCATTTTACAGGTGACTTGTTAACTAAAACTAAGGTATATACAATACAGAAGCTATTAGGCCAGTATACTAATACAATTACTTGAAAGCACAAAAGTATGTAAGTAGACCGATGCTTAAAGTAATGACCTTTTAAAGCTGTATTTATAAAAGAAACAAGAACTGTGAAATACATGAAGTATACTGGAGTTTTATTCAGCCTTCATCATTTATACAAAAACACAGCATGAAATTCCCACAGCCAATTGCAATTTGATGTTTCAGTTAAGAGGCTGTTTCTATATATATTCTATTTAAAGCAATCTGTTAATAATATAACCTAAGAAGTGGGCTTTGCACATACTTCCAGCTTCACCAAATAAGAGCTCATTAAAATACTCACTTTGAATTAACCAATATAGCACTCACAATGTAACTTTGTAACATCATGACAACCAATATGCTCTGCTAATCCATCAAACAGAAGCAGTAGCCGTGTTCTGAAGTATAAACCCCCAAAAGGGTGTAAATCAGATACCTGTGCCTCCCCCTCTAAAACACCCCTCAGAAGCAAGCAATAGCATGTGTTTCTACAGGATTGTAGGACACGCAATTTCAAAAAGGCTGCCAGATAAATGAAAAAAAAAAAAATAGGCAAAAAGGGAACATTCCTCTTATGCAATCCCAATTCATACTAAATGTTCATTTATCTGTATTACAGTGCAGATAGGAAATAAAAAAAGTTATATTGACATGATTGGTTTGTTGAGTATATTTTAATCATTTAACTTTTGTGTCTCCTCTACCCTACCAAGAAAACTCTGTATTCACAGTCTCAGTAACACAAATAAGAAGAGGACTTGTGCACTGGTAAATGTTCAGTTACTATCACTATTCAAGTGTTGTATCTTAAATCTAATTTCCTACAGAAATGAAGATTATGGGATCACATTGTTCACTTACTATTCTTTATGCTCATCTTTAAAAAAAAAAAGTTCCTGAAAATTAGTATCTGCACAGTAAAACCAAATCCAAATGACTGTCTTCTGAGGGAAAAGCAAGCTGCTATATGTATTTTTGGCAGCAATCTGCTGGGCAATCAATACCCACACAGCTCTGGAAAAAAGAGAGAATTATGGTGTTATGTGAGAAAGCTGGGGTTACTGCAGAGGGGGAAGGAAGGGAAGAGGCACTAAGGAGCAAGAAGTATTTAAGTCTACACAAAAAAAAAGTTTCTTTCATTCCACTGATGGTAGAACAATATGCTTACCAATAAGGTATCTCAAAGGACTTTGGTACATGTAACATCAGATTCTGTTCACACTACAAAACTCATTCAAACACATCTTCTAATTCAAAACAAAACACAGTTATCTTCATCTTCAGATCTTGTAAGACTTTCCCCACTACTTACAAAATCGTTCACAAATTCTAAGGAAGTATGGGTGGAAAATAAATCCAAGCCATCAGAAATTAATCTGGATTTAGATTCCCACTGTTTGAACTAGAATGATGGGAGCTCCTTTATCACTGGACCAGCGCACTGCACTGACTCAATCCAAGAATTACTCTGCTCTTTTAAACATCAGCTTAACCAAGCCCAGTTCTCAGTCCTCGGTCTTGCATGACATCAGGCAACATGCTCCTTGGATCTGTGATGTCCTAAAAAGACAGGTAAGCATTATCCCTATTCAACAGTTAGTAGAAGTGACACACACGGAGATCCAAGATACATGCTCTTCTCTTTCATAGCATGCTTATTTAAGAAATCACCAGCACCAGATAGCCACCCCTTTTCCACAATACATTACTGAGTCCCACTTGCCTTTCCTTCTCTACAACACCTGCAGAAAAAGCAAATGCTACCTTTTCAGTCACTGCACTGCCCTAGCTAGTGCAGAAACAAAACTAATTTGATTTTGTTTGAATTGATATGCAAAGCTGAGAGCTGCAGAACTTGAAGACGGAATACAAATTTAATTCTGCCTGGCGTCTTCAGCAGATGAGTGGGGCAGGGATTACCCATGTCACCCACACACAGATCACCAAAGTCTACCTCAGAGATACTGGATGTGCAGCACACCCAAGATGAGAATGAGGGCTGAGCACAACACAGATCAGAGGAATCTAGATCACCAGAAACCGGGCCCCATATTTTACTGCTTATGACACCATTCTTGAAACTTTCTCCTAAAATCCAACAATTAAAAAAAATGGGGGAGGAATCAAAGCTGCTGAAGAAGAAAAGGAAACAGATGACAGAACAGTTTCATTGTCTGTATTAAAAGAAATATAAGAAAAATACAGTAAATAATAACTAAGAAACAAAAAAAATCACAGATCTGAAAATACCTGTAATTTTTGTCCTATAGTATCTCCCAAACTTCCAATAATCTGACTGGCCAACAGATCAAGCAATAAACTTTATGCATATTCACATGATTTGCCAATTCTTCTTAAACATATAACAACTATATACACGATAAATTCAGTTTCAAATGGCTTGGCCTTTATGTTAGTGATCCTAAATCAACTTTCTAGATCACACTTGGAGTACTAACAGGTAAGTCAACATGTACACTGAGTTCAAAGCAGAGTTTTGACACTACAAAACTGGATCTGGAAATAGAAAAGCTCCTCTAATAGTCAGCGACATTCACAGATAAAGAAGCTATTATGCGATTTAGAAAGCTCTTTGATCTGCTTCATACACTGAACATTACCAACTCCTTTTAAGTTCATCATACTACTTTTTTTTAAAAAAGTACCCATTCATGTTCCTCCATTGATCCTCTTCTATGAATTTTTTAATGCATTTCACCCATATTACTTCCCCAAGCAAAATATTAAACTTAGACTGAAATATAAATGTTGTAGTCAGAGCACGTGTATAAAGAATTTTATTTATTATTATTTATAGAAAAGGGCTTCAGTATATCATATAAGTAAACAAAAACCTTCCTATTATAGTAATTTTTAAAATTGCAAGAATCCAGAAGTAAGGCTGGTAAGTGTTACTAGGACAGCTACGGCACTTCCATAATTGATAGAGCACACATGAATTTCTGACATAAGTATGGCCTAATTTCAAATTATCACCTGATAGGAAATGACTTCTGTGTTCTTTGTGTGCTGGGAAGAGGGAAGGACAGGTTCCTCCCAGCTACCACTTCACTAAGGGGAAAAAAATAATTAAAAAAAAAAGGGCACTGAAGTAAAGACATATACTAACTATTTTGCCTTTTTATGCAGGCCCACAACTGCTCTTTGGCCAAACTGAAGTACAAGAAGTCAGTAAGGGTCACAATGAAACATTACCAGTAAGTATAGTCATAATTTGGTAGATAACATTTCTTTTCTAACTCTTAACTGGACTCAACACAAGCAAAGGTTCAAAATATTTCCCACATCTCTGATCATGCCTAATTCCTCTGTCACTAATGAAGAATAGCTGGGGAACAGTCCTAAAACAGTTGCTAAACCAAATCCTACAATAGACAATAGCAGAAAAAGAGTTCCACCTTTGCCTACATTAGTGCTTTTTTCTAGCTACTCTGAATATCAGTTCAGCTCAAGCCAGGCCAAAAAACAGGAAGATGCTAGCAAAGACACATTACTGCATTATTTTATATACAAAGCCATACCCTAAACCAGGGTTCAGCATCAGCATCTAAAGTATCAGTTGATGCCTCAAGCCTCCACTAGAAGGCTTTCCACCTTTATTACAATGTTGGAACCAAACCAGTAACAGAAATCCAACAGAACAATTTTAAGAAAACTTATTAACTGTTAATACCATTTCCAGTTGTAAAGTCCTACTCAATGTCCTTATGCAATTAATCTCTTTTTAAAAATTCATCAATCTCCCTATTGTTATTAAAAGGAGGGGGGAGAAGTATAGAAAACGGAAGCAAAATATACACTAGTAGCACTGCAATACAACTCCTGACAGAAAAACCTAGGCAATCCTAGCAGAGCATACCAGAATGCTCCTGGACCTTCAGTGAAGACTCTTGCCTTAAAGAACTGATATTACGGTGACCCCACCAACTCATAAGGTAGAGTTGAAGCTTCAGTTGCCATTAATATATCAGAGATCTAAGTAACATTAACAAATATGACAAACAAGACAAAGATATTCTATATACAACGTAGAGACTGAAGAAAGAAGGTACAGCCATTAGCATTATCTGCAAATAATTCAGTATGAAGGTTTGCTAAATTGCTAAACAAAAAAAACCCAACAACGCAAGCTGAAATCCAACACTGAAGCCCATGTTTTCATTTGCCCAACATACAGTGGACACTGGGGGAAAAGTATGTGAAACATTTAATATATGGACACCAAACCCTCAAAACATAACATATGGTCAGACTGCCACATACTGACATTTCCAAATCATCAAGTTTTACATGGAAGCAAAACAACATTAAAGTTTCTTTAAGCTCTCTCCTCACTGGCCTTCATAACTAAGACAACCATTGCCTTAGTTTATACATGGACTGAAGACATCACTCAGGTTATTCAGAGCTCCACACTTTACAAAACACTGAAAATCCACAGATTGTGACTCCACACCTGTTTTTCACATACTTTCATCATCTTTCTTCTTTCTCCTCCCTGCCCCCCCCCCCCCCCCCCCCTTTTTTTTTTTGTTACTGTAACAGAACTATGCCTGTGTAAAATTCAACTGACTGGACTTGCTTCTTTAAGTCAACTCCTACTCAAGCAGATCAGGATGAAAGAATACGAAGGGAACAATTTACCTAGTGTCGTTACCCATATGTTCCTGGCCATGCACTGTTTGTCTTTAACCTATATTTTTAAATTAGTTAGATTTCTCTAGTAATAACCTTTAAAATAGTTTAAGTGATCCTTTACAGATCTCTTCTACCATTCACCTTCACCCTATACGATGCTGATGTACTAGTTGGAGAGCTGTTATTTCTGAAAAACAGGTATTAGTGTTACACATTTCTACTTATCTCTTCTAGCAGTACAACAGTCATATAACTACTGTTGTAATACTCCAGTAATAAATGATACTGGAAAGATTCAGTGAAAGAGTACATATAAATTCACCTTAAAAGTATTTTCCCTATTTCACCTGCCTGCTATGGCAATCTGAATAGTAGCTTTCCTAAATATTCCTAACTCTACGTGTATACAGTGCAAAAGGGAGAAATCATTATAAAGCACATTCAGGAAACAAATATCTGACAAAGACCAAAGTACTGAGTGCACTATTCCATTAATCCCAATTAAAAGGTCCTGGGACCTGCAACATCTTGTAATTTTCTCTAGAAAATAACATTTAAAGGAATGACATAGTTTAATACCCTAGGTATGACACTCACATTCATTCCTTCCCATAAACACTAGCTGAGGATTACACTCATTAAAATTTAACAGGGCACCTTAAAATCTTCAAATGTTCATTGTTTAAAAAGAATCTTAACAGCTAGATTTTTTAAAAAAAAATGATGTTACGCTTTAGTTGCAATTAAGTGAAACCCAGTCAACCAAACAATAAGTAGGAAAGTACTTTGTCTGTAAAAATAGAATAATTTACATCTATAAAATAAATAATGGTTGTTATTTATATATTAATTATATATATTATTTACATGTAATATCTATAGTATGTATTATATTACTTGCATCATGCTGATTTTTCAGTGTGCTATTCTTTTGATAACTGTATATAGTGTTTTGCTCTAGTCACTAGCCAAATTTGTACGAATATGTATCCAAAGTTCTAATTTAAGTAGAAACTACTGTGTCAATGAAGGATCCTTGAAGTATCTTTTAAAACTTCCTATCCATTTACATTAATTGATGTATTTTTCCCAGTGTTGCAAGATGTAGCCAACACAGAAGTAAAAGCTGTTTCTATCACCTAAACCTCAGTACTTTCTCTTACTTTCAGCCATTTACTCTTGATGATCTATTTCTCACCAATACAAAAAGCTTTGTAAATTTTTAAGTGCCATTGTACAGACATGTTTTTTAATGCTTCACATAAACAGGAGGGAAAACTGAGCATTTTAGTTTGCATTTCTGTTCATTTCAAAGTTCAAGTCTCATAAAGAATCACAAATAGAGCTCTAGAAGAGGCCACCTTTCAATTTCTTTAGAAACTTTAATCTCAATCACAGAAAAAATAAAAAAGACTAGCCTTCATATAAAACTTTCAAAGTAGTCTACGAATATACTGCTGTCTTCTAACAATGTTCTGGAAAAGATCTCCAATTAATCAGCACACAGACTAACCATGCACTGGAACTATTATCCCTCATCTGATTTTCTGTCAAGGAACTCACTTTTATTTGGAAGATTCTCAGCTTAGTGCATCAAAAGATTTTCCCGACCAACAAAACATGAATACACCACTTCTTCCCAAAATCTCTTTCTTTTTGGCCAGCTTTTATTCAAAAGCAAAACTCCACTCTAATCCTTTTGCAAAATAATTGCCAGGTAATTTTTTTTTAGACAGCCTGTAAACCTGAAAACTAGCAAGCTATTTTCTGCTAAAGTTGGCACAGCTAGTGGACAGGCAACAACAGACATTAAAAGCTTATCATTCTTTGGCCACAAGTTTTAATACTGCATCTTTGTTCAGTCTCTACCTTTGTTCCCTGAGACAATCACAGTCAGACTTTATGCCAAACTAAAAAAAAACTGTATTTCAACTCAGTCTTAGCCCCGGGCCTCAGATCCTGAAATGTGCGTTTGAAAGTATTTAATCCCCAGCCTAATAACTGACTCAAAGCTAACACACAAAAATAACACCCAGTATCAGGGCTCAGCACTGCAGTTTTGGGGTGGTTTTCTTCCTTTTTCACACACTAAAAAAGGCATCATTAAGCAATAAGAATAGATCACAATGTGGTAACTTGTTATGTGTATATCAGGGCTTGAGATAGAGGGAGGCTTGTTTCAGGTTTTAGGCCCCTCTTCAGCTTCCATTTCTGATACCCCAAACCTCTGAAGAGATTTTTAATTTTGCCTCTCTTGGGTCAAGGAGACTGCTCTTCTTATTCTGTATTACATGCCATAACTTTATAAAAAGAAGCTCACTACTGGGTTCAGGAACTAACAAAGGATTTTGATGTCGTTTCTACTACTGAAGGTGTATGTAAAATCTGGATTTGTTCCATGTAATCAAAAACTATTTGCTAATAGAAGTTAATTACGATGTTTTAAAACGCTGCCTAGTCAGTAAAATGCTGTCCAAAGAAAATAAAAGCTTTTATTCAAGTAGAGTTCTTTTTTTGTTGTTTTTGTTGTTATTATTATTTTATTTGTTTATAAAGGGTTCCTTCCAGTTTTGGATTAAGCCTGGACCAAAACACTGAGGGCAGTGTTACTCAGAAATTCTAATCTGATACAACCATACTTAATAAAAAGATTGCTGGAATTCAGTCAACTTCTAATATTTGAACTGAATGAAAACAGGCATAAAAATTAAACTCCCTGAAAAACCTCTGTCACAAAATAATCAGCAATATCTAGTCTATAAATAAACAAAATAGTTAACACGAAAACATAAAGTCTATCAATTCCCATCTGCTACTTGTTTCTCAGTCTGGTTAACGAGATAAAAACGGTTCTCCAGCCACCCTCCATCATATGTACCTACTTAACCATAACGTTCATGAGCAAGTAACTAACCCACCTCTGCAGAAAGTCTGACATGCCAAGAGTGCCAGTTATTCTTAGCGCGAGACATGACCACTGTTTCACGTAATTAGAGATGTTATAAAACGCATCCCGCCCGCTCATCCCCTCCCCCTCCCCCACTACCACCATTGCAGGAGTGACTTGTTACACATCGCGATGAGCAAGTCGCATTCCCTGCCCGGGGAGAGCGCGGAGACCAGGCCATGGAAAGGGCACGAGATGCCGGCAGGGATCCTCCCCTGGCCGGGCCGGCAGCCGAGCCTGCCCGCTGGCTGCCCTGCGCACGGCGCGGCCCGGGAACTGCCCCGCCTGGCCCGACACCGGCGGCACACGGGGGGGCCGGGGGGAGCCCCGATGGCGGAGGGCGGCAGGAGCTCCCTCCCCTCCTCCAGGACCGCCGGCTGGGGAGAAAGGTGCCCCGGCCGCGCCGGGTGAGGGGGTCACCCAGTCCCGGGCACCCGGCGAGCGGCACCCGGGAACGGAGGGGAATGGCGGGGAGGGGGCTCGGAGGACCAGCGTCGCCGCCGGTGAGGGCTGAGGGGCGATCGCCGCCATCCCCCTCGGCGCCGAGACGCCTCTCCCCTTGGCGGCGTGCAGGGGGACAAGGGCGGGCGGGGTGAGGGGGCACCCGGGCCCTGGGCTGGGGCTGTGTGGCGATACGGCGGCTCCGCTGAGGCGCCGGAGCCCTCCGCGCCCGCCCGCCCGCGGGGCCTCGCTCCGGGCGGCGGGGGGCCTGGGAAGCGGGATACCCCGGCCTCCCGGGCCCGGGGGCGGAGGGCTGGGCGCCGCTCACTCACCTCGGGAGGCAGCAGGAGCCGCCGGGTCTGCATGGCGAGGGGGGATCCCCCGGGGCCGCGCTCCGCCGCCGCCGCCGTCCGCTCCCGGGCGGGCCCCGCAGACCCCGCGAGCGCTGGAGAGGCCGGCGCCCGCCCTCGCCGCCTGCCAGCCGGGCTCGCTCGCTGGCTCCGCGGCCAAGGCCGCCGCAGCTACCGGCTGCCAGCGCCCCCTGGCCGCCCCCAGCGGCAGCGCACGGCACTGCGGCACCGCCGGGGAGGCAGTGCGGAGCCTGCCGCACTCCCGCCCCGCGGCGCGGGGGGCCGGGCGGGCCGCGCCGCCACCTCCGGCCCGGCCGCCTACCGCCGGGCGTCACGGGCGGGGGAGCGGGAGGAGTCACCGGGCGCAGGGGCCGCACCGCACCGCGCCGCGGAGGGAGCCCGGCTCGCTCACCCCCCGCGGGGTCCCGCCGAGCCCGCCAGCCCCGCAGCCGGGGCCTCCCGCCCGCGCACGCACACACACCCCCGGGCGCGGAGGACGGCACCGGCGGGGCGCGGCAGACCAGCCGCAGGCAGAGGGGCTGCGTGAGGCGCGGCCCGCGGGCTCCCCGCGCCCCGCACGGCTGCGCCCTCGGCCGGGAGGCGCCCCCCCGCCGCCCGCTGCGGCTGCACCTACGCGTTGTAGGCAGAAGGATTCGCGGCGGGGAGCTGTTCCTGGTTTATTTCGCCATTTCGTACCGAGTGCCTTCAGAATCGGAGAGGGGCACGGGGAACGCCGGTGGGACACCCACAGCCGCCCGGCCGCGGCTGCCCTGAGGGGTGCGAGGGTGCGCAGGCACGGAGCCACCTGCTCAAAGACACGTTAGCTCTTCAGCAAAGCAGGATTCCTGGGGGGGGGGGGGGGGGGGGGTGTAAAAAAAATCCAAACCACGCTCGTTCCTCACAGAAACAGCCTCAGAACTGCGATGGCAAAGTGACAGGTTACGCCGAATCGTAACCACGCGCCCGCCGCCTCACCGGTTCGCTGTCTGAGGGGCGGCCGCGGCACCCATGCCGGGAGCAATCCCGGCTGGCTGCCGGCACCCGGGCACGCCAGGGAACGTCGCTGTCCCGCCAGTGACTTGCTCTTCGGTGGGGAGGGGGCGGCCAGCGCCGGGTACGGCGCAGCCCCTCGCCGCCGCCTCACGCCTCGCCCCGCCGGCGGCCTCACCCTTCCCGCGCTCCGCCTCGCCTCAGGAGCCCGCGCCTCGGGAGCGCGCGAGCGCCTCAGCACGACCCACCTTGGCTGCCCCCGGGGACACGCTCGCCCCCGCCGGGGGAAGGGGCAAGGGCCGCCGGCTCCAGCCGGTGCTCCGGCCTCGCCGCGGTGCGCCATGCCGCCCCGGTGAGGGGGAAAGGCTGGTGAGGTGCCGCGCTCGCAGCGGCGCTGCTGTTCCCGCCCCTCGGGCCTTTGCACCCGCAGCTGTGGCCCTGCAGCGGGTCAGGCTTCCCCGCTAGTGTGGCGGCGAGCGCGGCGTGCCGAGCCCCGGCGGTGAGTCCAGGCCTTCTCCCGCCCAGCGTCAGCCCTTCCCAGGTGAAATGAAAGGGAAGCGCTTCACGCTTATTCATCGATTCTGGTAGAACTGTGTGCTTGTCAAGTGGAAAATACAAGACACTCCCAATCAGATGAGTCATCAATCCATGGGCAAAGAGCTGAGGAGATAAAAAACGCTAATCCATCATAGCCGGTAGTAGCATGGTAATGGATATGGAATTTATTTTCTCCCATGAAGCGTTCCCGGTTAAGCCTGACTTTCTGTTTCTTTAGCAATTAGTGGTGTCGTGCTGGTCGAGCACAGAGGGGGAGTTCAGGTTGGTCCAAGACGCAACTACTGTCCTCAATACAATTCTTGTGAAACACCTCAGACTGCTAAACACACAATGTGCCTGACAAACAAAAAAGGAAATAAATTAAAGGGTGAGCAAGATAACACTTCATACCCTATGGCCAAATGCCTTGCAGAGGCATATCGCTACCATAATTTTGTTCTACTTTAATCCCTCTGCACACAGCCATTCATTGGAATGTTTTCTTACCAAACACTGGAGAGTTTTTGCCTGAAGGATATCATAATTGGCTGTTTTGCAAGAAGGGCATCTCATGAAAGCATGCAAAAACCGAGTTAGCAGCAATGGGAAACATCCCTATGAGTTAGAGTGATGGGACATGGTCTCATGCCCCGTCCCTTCTCAGTACCTGCATGTATTTGGGATGCCGCATGACTTGTTCCCTAAGTATCTAAGAATATCCCTAAGAAGATGTATCTAGAGAAGCAGGAACTCAGCAAAACTCAGGTTGCTGCACCAGGCAGTTGTGGTGCCAGACACCTGTGCTTAAGGCAGGGAGATTGCCCACCCCGTGTTCTCAGTGTGCTCCCTCTGCTAGTGTCCAAACAGGAAATGTACGGATGGTCAGAAACTATATAGAAACCAATCAATAATTTTGATTCCAAGCCCCAGCAATGCTGTAAGACACAGACTATGGCTTTCCACTTGCCATATTCAGTGCAAGCGTCAGGAGTTACAAATTCTCCAAAAAATATCATCAGCTCTTCCATGTACATCAGCCTCACGTCAGTGAGCCTCTACAGGATCATGGTAAGAAATTGTGCCTCATAGTACGCCACATGATAGCACGGGCATTTGGTATTGAGTTTGCCACCTCTTTTCCCAATTTTTTCACCATCTTTCCCCAGGTCTTTATGAGAAGCTACCAAGGAAGAGTCATGAAGGAGAGCATGTAGGAGTTAAAGGCAATTGATACAGGGTTCAAAATGATGCAAGAGTAATCTATGAACAACAGAGTTAAGGACAAATAAGAGGATTTTTTAGCTACTTCAGGAAACTTGCAGAAACTTGGGGAAAAGGAAGCTTAGTAATGGCTTCAGTCTGTTTCTAGGTGGAAATAGCAGAACAGTTAACAATAATGTAGGAAAGGCAGAAAAGCTTGGTAACTATTTCGGGTCTTTATTTGGGGAAGAGCCAGATGAAATACAAAAATCATATGATGATGATGATGATGAAATACATTGTATTACAACAGGCACTGAGGAGGATGTTAAACAGAAGCTAATAAAGTTTGGCATCAGCAGGTCTAGGTAACTTGCATCCAAAAGTTTTAAAAGCATTGGCACAGAGTATCTTTAGACCATTAATGTTGATTTTCAATAAATCTTGGAACACTGTTAAAGTTCCAGTGGACTGGATGAAATGTTGTACCAATATTTTGAAAGGGTAAACAAGGTGACCAGGGTAATTACGACCTGCCAGCCTCACAAGAATTCTGGGTAATATAATGGGACATTATCTACTTTACTTGATTAAAAAAGAATTAAAGGATAGAAACACAATAAATGCAAATCAATATGGAAAATAAATCTTGCCAAAATAATTTGATTTTTTAATAGCAGTACAAGTTTAGTTGATCAAGGTAAGTAGGTCTGCAAAATATTTGTTTTGGTAACTTGCAGCATTTTAATTAAGAAGCCAGAATGATACAGACTCATCACAGCACATATTAAACTGTTCAGACTCTAGCTAACTGACAGTTACAAAATGGGGAAATGAGAAGTCATCATCAAGGAATGTGTTTCTGGGTCCTGTAGCAATTAGTTCTACATGATATTGTATTGATATTAATGGCTCTAAGGGAAGCATAAAATCATCACAAAGTTTGCAAGTGATGTAAGCAATAGGGAGCCATAAATAACAAGTCATGATGTAAAGTATTCCAGACAGCTCAATAAAAAGTAATATGCATTTCTGTACAGCCAAATGTGAAAACATGCACCGAAGAATTAAGACAGTGATTATAGGATGAGAGAATTTGTGCTCTAAGAAGTTAACGCTCAAAAACCTCGAGAGTCATCACATATAATGAGAAGAAAATGAGCAGGTGGTGTGGTGCTGTGGCCAACAAGCTGATGAAGTCCTTGTTTTTATAAAGAGGAGTATATAGAAAGATTTCCTTATTTATTTTTCTGGTACTAGTCCAACTGCTCCTGGTATCCAAATTCCCTAATTCCTAACAGAAGCTGAAAAAGATGATGGTTCAGAGAAGACCCATAAGAATGATTTAAACTGAAAGTGAAAATGTTCAATCTATTTCAGTGTCAAAAAAGAAGGTGCAGGAGTGACTCTATCACAGGTTTTAAGTACTTCTAAAATTCAGTGACTGTATGCTGAAGGCAGATGCATTCAGCTTCCTGATGAAGTCTTCTACCAGTGATGGTAATTAATCACTGAGACACTTTTGGGAGGAACAAGTTAGATTTCCCAGCACTGGAAGTGCCAAAATGAGGTGCTTTTAAAACCTCTATTTTAACACAAGCAGGAGTTCAGTGCTGTAAGTCTGTTACCCATGAAATACAACTATGTGACCACAGCTGTGGATTCTGGTTACTAGTCTATGCAGAAGTTGATTTCCTTGGGCAGTAAGAAGTAACAACTTGTCATCCATTTCAACATCATCTGACACAGATCATGTGTTCTTGAGCACATGACGGGAGCAGCCGTGTGGAATGTTTATGTTGGTTGAAGGGATGGGTGGACTCGTTCACAGAAGGCAAATCTTTTGAAGCATATTGCATACAAAGATAACTTTCCTCACTCAAGAGTTTGAGACATGCATTGCTGGAAGCTGGGAGGTTACTTCTGGCAAGTGTAACTATGTGATTATCCTGCCACTAAACTCTTACTCTGGCATCTCCTTCTGGCCACTGTCACAGTTGGGATACTGACCTTTCTCATGCCAAGCAGTCCCTCAGGTCCACCTCAAAGCTGACTCACCCCTGATCTCTGAACAGTGGAGTGGGAGTTTTAGCAGGAGCAGAGAATAGGTCTTGATAATAAATGGGCATAGGCGCAGGAGGGCAAGAACCAGGGGAAAGAAGAACAAGAACACTTAGCATGAGATCAAAGGCTGGTAGGGGATTGTACGTGAGGCTCTGGACTCCCCAGAATCTGGCCTTGATAGAAACATTCAGGAGCCTCCCGGTCTGATCTGGTATCATTAAACAATTAAGAAACCTTGCAGCAAAATGTTAATTACTTTCCCGGTGTAGTTCCTCATACAAACACTCAGTCTTCTACTGATATGCAAGATCTCGAGTGGAAAAGACCTGTGCTGTGAACCTAAGCATCCAAACCTCTTGGGTGACTGAACTGAAGCTTTCATTCACAGTTCCGTGGAATAAAATGTTGGGGTTTTTCCATATAGTTGCTAGTATAGTGCTTGCATACTACACTGACAGAAACAATACTCTAAATATTCATTACTACCACCACTGCTAGTGGAATGCTTAGTGACCATTTAACCAGTTTCTGTTGTAAAAAACCAACCGGCTGATTATGCCCTTAGAAGGACACCAAGAGACCCGCAATGAGGATTAAGACATCGTGATTTTGCCCTCTAGTGGCTGAGCGACTAGTCCAGTTCCTGGGGTGTCTGTCTTAATACATCTTTATCACCTCATCAGCCTCGAATCTTTGATTTTTCTAAATTTTGTGCAGGCCTCATCCATTATACTCAAGTACTATCTCCACCAGAACAATCTGAATCAATAAAAACGCTTGGCTAAACATCCTCAGAATCCTATGTTAAGGTTAACTCAGTATTAGTGAGTCATACAATAAAGCCACTAATACATGGGCACTTAATTAATCTATGATGCATTTTCCACCAGATATGACTTAATCTCTAGAAAAGAAAAAGACCTGCTAGATCACCTGTTGCATGGGACAATTCAGAGTAATTCCGTGCTGAATACCTGTTCTTATTTTGTCCAGTTTAAATTTTAAACATGCTATGTACTATTAGGACTAAAAAAAAAGATGGTATTTTAATCCTTTCCAACAGTAAATTCACACAGACTATGCATTTAAAAGGGGGCATAACTTCTTTACTGTCTATGCTGGCTAAATCTTGAAACATCCCTCAATTTCTCCCCATATTCCAGACACTGGCCTAGAGGGTCTAAAAGATCTGTGTCTGTATCTGTTCTAAATTTCTGTGTGAGCTTGAACAAGGGCTTTGGACTTTAATTACATCTTGATTTTTTCTTTTTCTCTCCCTCTGGCACCCATTTTAGCTTATTAGCTCAAGATTCATAAGGAAACAACACTTACGCAATTAAATTGTTTGTCTTTCTCTTCCCCTCCCTCCTTCCCACATCTTTAGGATCTCTTGGCCAATTTCTGCCACAGCCGAAAAAGTGTAAGTCTCAAAGGAAATTAAGTTCTTACAAGTTTTGTGGCAACCCATGGCCAGACACAGAGGAGGCAAGCCAAAGCAAATCCAGCTCAGCTGGTACATATTCAGTGTGGCAGCAGCCAGTTTGCTAATCAGCACTTAGGCAGTCGGTATACCTGCATCACCGTGTTACTCCCAGCAGTCGCTGTTTTGGCCCTCGAGCATTGCAGAGGAATCTGAGGTCATTGTAGTAGGAGAGTCAACATGGTTGTGGCAAGGCTAGGGTTATGGCAAGGAAAAGATCAGAGGGTGAAGACACAAAGCCATGTGCAAACAAGGGCTATTTTTCCAATACTTGTGGGACAACTTTTCAAGGGTTGTTATTGGGACTTGGTATTTGAGCCTGAGATGTGATACTTGGGTAATTTGAAAGCCTCTGCTAAGCAGGGAGTCAAATTACAGGATTTAGTAGTCCCTGTTAACAAGAGAACAATAAACATTTGGATCGTTTCGTTCTCATTATTTTGCTATTCATCTGTATTTGGAAGCCCTGGAAATGCTTAAGTACCTTTCTGACTATGTTCCTGGCCTGGCCAGAAGCTTGAAATGCCTTTAGTGAATAGCCACAGGGTGTGAATATTTGTGAAGGTGTTCCAGATGAGCATGTCTGTGCTCAGTAACAAAAAACCTCCCAGGATCTGGAACCGGGAGAAACAGGTTCTTGTTCAACTCTTTAGCTGACTTGCTGAGTGACATTTTAACCCATCTGATCCTCTCTTCTTGTATGTACAGTAGAAGTAGTTATATTTACAGCATGAGTAAGTTGCATGAGACCTTATGAAGGTCTGTCAAACCACTTTGAAAGTCTCCTATGAAAAATGTTATTAGGATGATTACATGAAAAACTATCATTTGGAAGATATGAAATCATCACCTAAATATGTGCTTTCTGGTTCACTGAAACAAAAGACCTTTGAGATTCAAAAATGAATAGGAATGAAAAATCAGCTCCATCTGCAGAACTTCATCTTCCCAAAACACTGAGAAATAATGCATTTTCCATCTGAAGATCTAAAAGTACTTTACAAATAGTTGAAACCTGTTAGCCCCCCTGTGAGGATTAAGTAACTTGCTCTGTATCGCTCAAAAAAGGCATTTAAGAGTTTGAATTAGAATCATAGGACCCCCAGTTTTACATCCTACCCCATGTATATTGGGCTATCACTTGGCTGTGATATTATTTAATCTGCTCAATCATATAAACCTTTCCATCTTTCAAAGATGATAGTACTCCAGGAATAATGTTGGAGCTGTGCCAGAGGATGCTGGAAGGCAGGAGAACTGAGATTCTCCTTGTTTGGATAGAAGTCATAATTCATGCCAGTCTGGCCTAAAAAATCTGCCTTAAGGAGGAAAGGACCAGCATATCTCTCAGCTTCTAGAAGGAAGTTTCTGAGCTGTTGAGAGCCCTTTCTAAAAAGCCGTATGTGCTTTTCCATGCATGCCACCAACACTTCACGGCCAACAGGAAACACAATGGTGAAGAACAGGTGATTTTTAAACTGAGAATCTCCAAAACTAGACCAGATATGGGCCTACAAGAGAGCTCACCAGCTCATAAAGTAAGTCTACATAAATAATCTTGTGGCATTTGTGTGGGCTTCAGTGAACGTACTCAGTGCATGATGCACTCGCTCACAGAGGCAAGACTTACTCAATGTGCTGGCTGAGAACAAACCACATCAGACACTTCAGAAAGGAATTCCATCAGCTAACAGTAGGACAGAGGATGTTTTGTGGAGGATTTTTGAATGATGGTTTTTATGAACAGAACCCACTCCCTCGGGCATTGACACTTCAGATGCAAGGAAAATTCTAAGAACAAAACAATTTTAGAGAAATCAGAACGCTACAACTCAATTTTAATTATATAAAGTACAAAATAATTTCAAACAGAAAAATTATTTCAACATAGGTATTATTAAATAACCCACTATTAAGAATGTCGATGTGATATCTTTTGATGTGAGAATCTTTTCTTTTGTTTCTTCCAACATAACTATATTCTATGACCAAAAAAGGTGTCAGATTTTTTTTACAGATTCGGTATACAAACTAAATAAATCAGTTCGTTGTGGTACTCGCCTAATATAAATGGACACATTTTATACAGAAAAATATCTAATCCTTTTAAAATCCTGTTTTAATCTGTGATGTCTTGTAACAGTGAGTTCCACACACTAGTTGTGGTACTTTAAAAGTATTTTCTTCCATCAAATATAAATGCGCTGCTGCACAATATAACTAAATACCCTTTTTTTCCTCATATAGGAACAATGTTTTACTTTCTCTATATAATCTTCTATTCTGTTTATTTCCACCGTGTTCCTTCTGATTCACCTGTGTTCTGCAAAAATGATGACACTTTCAATTTATCTTTAAATCATGAGTTTCTCTGCATCTTTATATGGTGCCATTTTCAGCTTTTAGATCCTCAGTTATATCCTTATTGAGACGCTGAGGGCTGTGGCCACCCTGCTTGAGCAGAGGGTTAGAGACCTCCAGAGGTCCCTTCCCACCTCTACCATTCTGTGATTATGTGAAAGGCATCTAAATATAAATCAAAGACCACGGTGGGAACACAAAGTAAACAGATTAAGGTCAGAAACTACTGCTTCTGACTTCTTGTATAGCAGACGTGTAAGAAGAGCAGCAGCAAACAGTGATGCACCCCCTCTCCGCATGCCTTACAGACTTTAGTGTGGAGCACTGGGGCCCTGGAGAGGGAGCGCTACAGTAATTTTTTTCCTCAGTACCTTCCTTCATCACCAGTTCCTCCAGATTTGCAGGTCTGTGAACCTGAGGGAGAAGAAAGGAAGCTGCTTGTCTCAAAAGGAGAGGGGAGGACACAGAGGGAAGAAGCCCAGTGAGTCCTGGGGCACAGGAAGGTAGAAAATAAGGGACAGCAGGAGCAGCGAGGGCACACATCTTGCATGAAGCTCATAGCTTCTGCTTGAAGTTGGAAGACAAGAAAAGTATTTCCTAAGTTTCCAAAGAAGCCTTCAGTCCAATTGTAGAGCTGTGAACATGTCTATGAGCATGCATTACGTGTTTCCAGTACGGTTGGTTTTGTTGTTTGAGGGGCTTTTTTTTGAGGATGTAAGTAAACAGAAGTATAAACCTTAACCTAGAATATCTTTTCCTCTTTCAATGTTTATTTGAAGCGTTTGATCTAATATGTATATATGTATTTATCCTTTAGGTCTTTCTGGATACAAAGGAAGAACTGGGTTTTCTTTAGAAAGGGAAAGAACTGAAACTTACTTGAAAGGAAGTGGTAGATATAAGTTGGCTCATTGTTACCTTAAGCATTTCCCTTCTTTGTTGTGCTGGAGATAAATGAATAGCTGCTATGCATGGACATACATGACTCTGAAGCTCTGTTTCCTGACTTTTTACAATTAAATCATTCAATGCATGATAGAGTCAAACTCCAGCAAAAGGCATTTTATTCTTGATGGAATCTGGCAGGCACCACTTCAGCAACACAGTCTTGGGTTATCTGCTGTTGGCATGCTGATCTTTCCCACCCTACTTCTCCTTAATTGACAGTGGGTGTGGCAGGCATCAAAACCACCATCCTTTGTGCATACAATTTTTCTAAGCTAAGTCTTCTACAGAAGAAAGGCTCACACATCTGTGCTGCAGATACAGATACATCTTCCCTTCCCCTTAAACAATTCAGGTTGCTCAAGTTCAACCACACTTAAAAGAGACAGCTGGTGACCGCTGTAGGAGAAAGTCACAAATGACTGCCACTATTGAAGGCACAGCAGAAGGAAGGCAGCCAGTGTGGTAGCTGTTAGCAGCAGGTGGCTTGTCAGTCAGCCACATGTAAGTCTACTCTTCTTTGTATGGTTATTCCTTTCCCAACAGAACTACCACGGGGAATACAGAGCCCATACCTCAGGGAAAAGGTGTGATGGAAGGCAGGTAGAGAAGGAGACTGTTAAAAACCATGGGCTCCCCCTGCTTTCATTAGTTCTTGTTCACACACACAAAGATTTGTTTAAGTACACCCTAAAGTATTCAAGGCATTAATGAAAATCCAAAGCATCTTGTTCATTTCAATTGCTTCTCCACCCACATTCTTCATTGAATTAAAGGATATCCTACATGCGCTTTTGTTTCACTTATTCCCCAAAGATCGTTTCATCACACACCAAGCAATGATCTTCAGCATATTCATAGTAACGTCTCAGTCATGGCATTCAGCATTATGATGTTCCTGGCACAAGGGATGTTATTAAAGGATTGAAGAGATGAATAGATGGCAGATTTCCCCAGGGCAGCACATCAGAAAACGGACATCAAAAGAACCTGGCTCAAAATGCAGCGGGTATTACCAGCTTCTGGCAAATTTCACTTATTTCTGAACAGTAACACTGTCAGGCTGCATTAGGGACACATCCATCCTAGAATACCTCCCTAAAACTATGTTTGCTTATCCAGTAAAAGCACTCTCATTTCAACACCCACCCCCTCTAGCTAAAGACAGCATAATCTTCATTAATCAAAAATATTTTGGGCCAACTCCAGACACAATCTTACTCAAGTCATGAGCAATATCCCAGAGCAAACATGGCACAGGCTCTGTAGCCACCAAAGTTATCTTTGTTTTCTTCAGTCATTTTTCACAAACCCAACTGGACTGCCCCAGAAACCCTGCAGATCTCCAAACACGTGAATATCTCTTCCAAGACATGCAAGTTGTCACATATTACATGTCATCTTCACAGACCCCAACAGGATGACAGGCCACAGTCTGTGACAGGAAATTTTTTAAATTTCTATTTCCTCTTTCACCAAGAACTGGTTGGGATTTATTTTCTTAAAGCTATTCTGAACCATGAGCAACAATTCCTGAGTAGATATTGAGGAAGGAGAAGCACATGCACTGACATGATGTCACCACCTGAATTACTATCCTGGGATATAAAAATAGTTTAAAAAGCAGCATGGCCAAAATTACCGTATCATTTAATTACAACCTACTTTCATGACAGGCCATCAGTTAATTAAGAGTGTCAAAATGGTGAAATGCCTCCAGCTTCCACATGCTTTGCAAATGACATGGAAGTCATCATTTTAAATAGCAACAGCTTAACTGAAAGTATAAAACCCATAGTGAAACACTTTGAAAAATGAGGCAGTCAGCTGAAATGACATGAAATTCCCCACACCCTACATTCACTGGGGAAGTTGTAACCATTTAATTTGCTCTCTGAAGATCATATTCACCTGACTATTCGTGTTCAAACTATTTTTCTGAAATGTATATAATTTTGAAAGTGTTACAAAACAGGAGCCCTAAGTGACTGTGGTCTGTCAGCTATGCCCAAGGCACTGTCCCTGTCCCTCCAGACTGCTACGATACACACATCTGTAAAGCAGGAAAAAGCTTAAAGGGAGGTGCGGTTTGGGGTTTTTTTCTTCAGAAAAAAAAAAAAGTCACCTTCACCAGTTCTCAAGTAACACATACAACACTAGAGAAAACTCTGTGTAGAGGGAATGGTGTTTGAATAAACCTGAAAAATGATGGAATTGTTTTACCCATTTATTATACCTGGCACCAAATCCCTTATTCTCTTTATAGGACCATCTTTTTAAATAAGTAATTTTGTATACATGACATAAGATAACAGTCATATATATTGTAGCAAAGCAAAAGACCACCACAACGGAAAGCAGACTGGATAGAAAACTCATGCCTGAGCCAACCACCAAGGGACAGTACCCAAATGCAGAATTAAGCTGAACATCCTGAAACCAAAATGAAAACAGTACAGTCCCCTTTTCCCTCATTTTCTCTTTGCTAATGAGGTGATCCTTTCATTGGACAGACAGAAAGGAAAAATAAAGTTTTGTTTGGCTTTTGGGTTTTCCCTGTTCTTCTCCTGTCCCCCACCCAAGGAAAATGAGTGCTTCACACTGGAAAAAGAAAAAAACTGATGAGCAAACATCTCCCCCTATAGTTTGCAAAAAGCTGAGCACCTTAATAATGAAGAAAATCCTGTCTCTTGGCCGAGTAAACGAACCAAACTAAAAATAAGCCAGAACTTTATGTGGTACGGCAACGTGGAAAATATATACCTCAAAGAGAGTGCTTGAATAAAAAAGGATAAGGCTACAAGAAAGTAATCTGAAAATTCAGCAGAATTGTGAATCTCATGGCTTCCTGACTGTGGCAGTGTCCAGGTGATTAACAAATTAGGGGTTGGAGAAGATGACAGACAGAACATCACCATAATTTAAGTGTGGGAGTTCATTAGGCCTGTAATTTATGCAATAGGCAAAATTGCAAACTTCAAATACTAGAATGAAGTGAATGCACTTTCTAAACTGAGTTCAAAGTGTTCTTTATTACTAAAGATTTTGATAAAGAAAATATTTGAGCTTTGTAAAAATGCCAGCTATGAAAGTGAAAGCTGACCAGTAAACATAAACAAGAATAGTTCACTTTGCCAGGATGATAAATACCTCCATGCAATTTTCATAAAATGGTGATCGTTCAACAATTTTATGTCTATTTCCAAGGGAGTATGTGTTGGATGGATCCTGTTATCCAAGTCCTCTTGTGCTAGGACACTACCACTATTTCCGTAAGGAAGAAACCCTGAGCCCTGTAAAGGGACTTTACTGCCATTTACAATTACTGAAACCCAGTTGTCATTAGTTTGACCATCCCTATGGTGATTATCATTTAAGGAAAAGGGTTATCTTTTATTGTGTTTTTACAGAAAACAGTCTAACAAGAATTTATTATACAACAAGGCCCATTAAACAATATGGTGATGCAATATTAGTTGCACACTGTGTTCTCCCCCGAGTGCTTACCTTCAGTGTTTAACAGACAATTCTTGAGATCTAAGCATTAGCCCAGCAGTTGCTGGAATGGCACTGGATACACCCATTTCCACTAATGGTGAAAAATATCCCCTCTGTTGCAGCTGCACTGGCTCAGCAAATGCTTTGGATATCAACCTGTGCTGATATTCATGAAAACATGCCTAAAATTCCCATTTGCCAGGCGTGGCATTGAACTTGGACTGGATGAGTCTGGAATCCCACAGGCATTGGCATATCGACACTAAGTCACAAAAAAAGTTGAGTGAAAGGAGCAATATCATCACTAGTGTTTTGTAAAGATCTCCTTGCTGAATACAAGTCACTAATTAGTCCAGGCAGGTTGTGCCCTCTTCCCCATCAGTTCGTTTCTCTTTCACTAGTACATGGGGGGTGGGAAGTGAGATACATGCTCATCGTGATCACATAATTTGTTAAGTCAGCAGCGATGGCAAACAAGGAATCATTCAGTCTTACTGTCACAGCCAAATTCCACCACCAGACGCCCATGGAGGTGTACACACGTAGATAACAGGTCATGAGTACACACACTTTCTGCCCGTCCTGTGAACTTGATGGCTCTGCTTTAACCTTCCCGTCCTCCTAGCAGTGTTTTGACTTCACAACAGGGTAGCAACTCCCTGCTCAAGCCAAAGGGCATTGCTTCACTGGCTGTAATTAAGCCTATAAAACCCCCCAGCTTATTTATGTCTTGCTAAATCACATGATTGAGATTTTGTGGAGTACTGCGAGTCAGAGCACTTGGGAAACCCTGTGTGGCTATTTCCTCAACACCTCAATGAGGGATGTCTGTAAGTTGCTCAGGTTTGCAACTCAGAAGTCAGTGAGCTGAATGTTTTAAGTTTGCTAAAAAAGGTTGGTACATACCCCATTTCCAACTGCTAAAACCCTTGCAAAACTTTTTTACTATGATACAGGATTAAGCACAATGTTAGCCAATACAACAGGGCACAGTAAATAATAGTACGTTACAGTAGGAAACTGCTTTTGGGGGTTGGGGGGGGGGGGGGGGAAGAAGCTTTTCAGCATCTTTGCCATCTGCCCTTTATCTTGCTTTTACCAAACCAGAGATTTATTCTGAGTATAAAACTTGCAAATATTTCTGCTTTAACAGGATTACTTAACTGTGGTAGGAACAACTGTTAAAGCTTGTTTTTATTGTGCAAGTAGACAACGCATGTAATACCTCCCACAGCAATTTTTTATGGGACTGATCACAAGGGTAAGACTAACTGAAGACAAGTATTTAATCACCTCTCTCTCATCTTGGCTTGTCTAAGAGTTCACACAGAATGGAAAAAATGGAACCAAGGCACATCTCATACAAATTCTAAACAGATTAATGTCTCAGCAGAGAAACTAATAAAAAGAATTTCTCACCATGTTTATTCAATGCAAGTGAGGTCTCGTTCCGAAGAGTTACCAGTTCATTTGTTCTTTCCTGACAAATACTGGCCATCCCGAACCATAGTGAACCTGAGGGCCCAGGCAGTCTAGAAGCGTTAGCGTACTGTGATGTCAGGCAGACAAATTCAATAGCTGTTTCAACAGCTACAAAGGAAGCTGACAAAACTAGCAGTCACAAAGGAAAATGCACTTGGTGTACATTCCAGGTGACAGTACTGTGAGCTGTGGAGGAAACGCGGGTTTAAGACATCTAAACCTTTTATTACAGCTTACTGCAAACTCACAGAGTGCTTGTGCAGATTAAAACCATAAGAAGCGTGTGCATTTTTCATGCAAGTTTCCATCAGTTAAGATGCTAATGATGTATGTCTTCTTGTTCCCAAAGAGCAAGAAATCTTGTTTAAAGAAGCCACCAAGTTCTCAGTGACCCAGACTGCACTATAAAAATCCTCTATAATTCAACAAAATCATCAGAACACACAAAACAAAAGCTAAATTATCCCTTCAAATTTGACTACAGTCTTTGAGAGAAAAAGAGCAAATGGAATATTTTTACGGAAAACCCATTTCAAGGTTCTCAGGAGAACTGAGGTGGAAAAATCACCGTGTAATGGGATAAACTACTACGATTTCAGGGCTGGAAGTGGCCAGCGTGATTTCTCAGTGTGCACTCCAATGAAAGAAACTGCAACTCAAAGGGCAGAAGAGATAGAGGTAATAATATCTCTGTGCTCAAAAGTTAATAGTTTACAACATAAATCATGCAGCTGAGAGATAGGTGATAGAGAAAGACTAGAAAACATTAACACATTCCCTGTTTTTCAGAAAACTGACATCACTTTTTTGTCAAAATAGGAAACTCAGCAAAATATCGAGCAGAAGATTATGAGAAAACCTGGTGCCTTTCAGTCTGTCCTGGTTTCAGCTGGGACAGAGTTAGTGGTCTTCTTCGTGGTTAGTACAGTGCTGTCTTTTGGCTATGATGTGAGAACAATGTTGATAGGACACTGATGTTTTTAAATGTTGCTGGGCAATGTTCATACTAAATCAAGGACTCTTCAGTTTCTTGGGCCCAGCCAGCGAGAGGGCTGGAGGGGCACAGGAAACTGGGAGGGGACAGAGCCAGGACAGCTGACCCAAGCTAGCCAAAGAGGTGTTCCATACCATGGAACGGCATGCTCAGTATATGAACTGGGGGAAGAAGCGGGAATGTGGGGACATCCTGCATTATGGCATTTGCCTTCCCAAGTAACAGTTATGCATGATGGAGCCCTGCTGTCCTGGGGATGGCCAAACACCTGCCTGCCCATGGGAAGTAGTGAATGAATTCCTTGCTTTGCTTGCATGTGCGGCTTTTGCTTTACCCTTTTCTCCCACCTTTCCATTTGCTATTATTATTATTGTTAGTATTATTGTTGTTCTTACCTCTTTATTCTGTTTAAACTATTACATTGTTCTTATCTCAACCCTTGACTTATACATTCCTTTTCCGCTTCTCCTCTCCATCCCTCTGAGTGAGGGGGAGTGAGCAACTGGTTGCATGGTGCTTGGTTGCCGGCCGGGGTTAAACCACAACACAGTCAAGCTGAGGAAGCAGGCTGTGAAAAACTTCAGACAGGGAAATAAATCCTTATTCAAGTAAAAATATTTTAGGCCCTATTTGCTTTCTTTCATAAACATGCAAAAGTGCAAGCCATCACTAATTATAACTGCCAATCACAAAGCAGACCAGTCTCCAGCAACAGAGCAAGCGTTTCAAAATGAACAGAGCAGAAATTTTAGTTGCATCATTACTCCCTGGAGACTGTGAAAATGCTGTAAGCAAGTTACAGCTATTTTCAATTGAAAACCATGTGTCAGAAACCATTTGAAACCAGATCTTGTCACGAAAAGGGAAATGCCTTATTAAAGATCCAGTAAATAACTTAAAAAGCAATTTTTCAGTGAACAAGAAACCTACAGCATGAATCAAAACTTCAGCAGCTTGCCCTCCAAGATATCACTGCTCACCTAAAAAGCAACAGGCAAGATGGGCTCACAGGGGAGGGCTACGTTCAGGTGCCATACAGCTCCAGAGCCATGGGATGGCTGGGGCAGAGGGTGGCTGCGGTAACAGCACGCTGGGGTCACATGCTGCAGCTTATCAGCCCACAGTACAGGCAATGCCTGTGCCTCGCAAGGCGGAGTGAACCGTACCGACCCGCTATTTCACAATTAAAAGTTTAAGAACAAACTGCAAGTTCCAGTATCTGATCAGACTGGTCTCCCAAAGCATCAATATGGCAAATCCTTCCCTTCTTCCCAAGCTCAGTATGACCCTGGCAGCAGCACCGCAGGTTCGCCCACGCTGTTGTGCCAGGACAGCCCTCTGAAGCAGCAGGGTTAAAAGGCTAGTCCAGTCTGCGGAGCTGGTTTGTGTGATGGTCATCTCTACCAAGCCTGCCCAAAAGGACTGCGTGCAAACGCTCTCCTTTTAAAGGGAGGTTACCATTTATTTCACAGATATTTAAACCTACCTAGCAGGTGGTAAGGCAAAGCCAACCAAGATGGGCCCTGAAGCTCATTTTCTCTGCAGGCATCTGCTCATGCCTACAGTACCTGTGGGTTCAAACGCTGCCATCACGGCTCAGAATACAGTTTCACAAGCTGGCTGAGCCATCTGAAGCAAGCACCAGGAGGAGGAACAGTCGAGCTCTTAGTCCAACTGCCTGGTCAGCAGTTTTAACAGCAAGGTGAGCTGAAAACCAGCTGAAAACTAACTTCACAAAAAATAATTTACAACCAGATGAGCAAGCTGATCCAGCTGACCTCAGACATCAGCTACTACTGCTGGTGCTTAGGAAAGCGAAAGAAGGGGAAGATTTTCTCTCTCTGTGGCAGGGAAGCCTGAGATTAGTGAAGGCCTTTCAGGGAACTTCACTCTTGGTGTGCAAAGGTCTGGTATCCTGATGACAATCTGCTGAGATTTTAAGTCTTCACTTACCTGCATCTGATAATAACTTGCTTCACTTGGAAGTTTCCATCTTCATACAATTCATGGCCTCAAAATCAGACCTGATGTTCTCAAAATGTAGTTTGTGCCACATTTCCCTATGTCTGTAGAGAGCTGGTGACATGGCACTGGCTCTTCTTTGTCAGCTAAGTTGTATTAGACAATCTAAAAATACATTAAATACTTTCTAATGTTAGTTTTTAACACAAGCAGTTACTATAGCTGCTGCAAGGATGTTGCAAGAAAGAGCAAGAGGTTGCATAACTTATCTGGGATATCTCCACCGAAAGGTCAACGTTTGCCTTAGCATTGATACTTTTTATCAAAAATATTAAACACTCCTCCAAAATGAGCAGATAATCTCCTTTACTCCAAGGAGACAACTAATTTAGCATAGTTAGAAAATCCATCTGCAATGCAAAACTCAAGGAAATGCCACCTAGTATTTGAGAATCTGACAGATCTCAGGTTGCCAAGCAAAAGTAACGAGTCTGAGCAAGCTGTGGGCCTGTTGTTTAGTGAGAGAGTGTTTAATAGTACTGACAGCCCACCAAACAGAATGCATTTATCATGTGGAAGTAAGTAGCTCTTTATACCACTTGCACAGATTTAGCTCATTTCTCTCAAGACGCATCCAGGTTTTGTGTTCATTAATTTACTTCACACAAGAGTTAAAGCAGTACTCCTGAAATAAAGGCAAACCAAGGCACTGGAAGACGTACGAGTTTGGTTTTTCTTGCCAAATACACTGAAATGTCTGAAACGAAAGCCCAGTTCCCAACACACTGCTCTCGATATCAACCCAAGCTCGCACACAAACATACCGAGACCACCGATTTCTGAGTTAGTCTCTTCACTTGCTTGGCTACCCGACTCCTTGATTGATGCCATGGCCCTCATATTTCTGAATAAATCCACGAAGCTCTTCAGTGCCTGTAAACCGGTCTTTGAAAGCGAGGGGATAAAAAAATAAAAATGACTTGACGGGAAAGCAAACAGTTGAACATGAATAACCACTCCCTATACTTCTGCTGTCACTTCTATCAAGTTGTTACAGCTATTGTTGTGATGTGCTTATGTTCCACATCACTTCATTTGCTCAAGTACAAAACATGGATCATTTAATTAATCTTGATCTCCAGAACAATCTGTCTGTTCACTTTGTTAAACAAACAAGCATTGTCTTCAAATAATAATAATGAGACTAATCTTAAGTGCCAGTGGAAGCTCACTCACCTTCACAGATGGGGCAGTTTGCTCAGCCCCTCTGTACATCCCCACTGTCTGGAGCAACACAGTCTGATTCCAGGGAAACTTATGAGGATCCTTCCTGGGGCATTCCTCAGTGAAGGCATGAATTCATCTCTTACATATGGCACAAATTTACTGCTCTAACTTCCTCAGTTCCTTCCTGTTAACAGCAATACACTGGTCAATCAATGCACTGCTCAGTAATTAAATCACCTGTAAGACCTCCAGTGCTCATCCTGTACACACCGAATCCAAAACATTATTTGCGATTCTGGCAGAAGGGAGTTCATAGCAACACCTAGATCCTATGGTAAGTTGACAAATACTAGTGAATTATCAACATATTTCAGTAAAATTTCAGAAGCAGTTCTAAATTCACGCTTATTATCCTTATGCACTCTTCCCATATTCCTACATAAAGTTAAAAATTCACCTAAACCCTATTTGTTTTTTCCAGGTCTGTAGAGTATGTTAAACATTCTTTTTGTATAAACTCCTTCCACCCTACCAATCCTCTTGGCTGCAAACTTGTTACCTAGTGCTGCACGAGCCAGCCCTTACTGAGGCTCAGCACCAAGCCTCCAGCGTTACTGACTGTACTGTAATCCCTGCCACCCATCATACATGAGGTTGGTTTGTTGGTTTTTGGTTGGTTTTTTTTTTTTTTTTCTCCATAGAGCAAGCGCACCACAACTGCACGTTTTCACAGATGCTCTCGCCTGAGAAAAGCCAGCCAGACCCAAGTTTCCCACCCATTAGGATGGGAACCACACAGAACTCCCAGGAGTCCGGGCAGGAAGACTAGCATTTTCAGTCTTCCACATTTGCCAAGTTCTCAATTCTTTGGTCTTCACTGATTCAGCTTTCATTCTCCCACATACAACCCAAGAGATGTTTCAATTTGCCTTCTGCTCTATCTTCCTAATTTGCAAATCACTGCCAAGTTCTTTAATATGTCAACAGTGTTTCAGCACTGAGTGATAAGCTCAAGGGCTTCACAAGTACCGTGGTCACCATGCTGCAAGCAAAGAACATTTTAACATTCACCTTTACATGGGGAGTTTTTATTGTACCAATGCTCCCCAAAACTACTTTTAGTAACTTTGCATTTCCGTCAGCATGTACAAACAGTTTCCAGTTGCATCATGAATAAATACGAAGAAAAAGAGCTTTTCCCACAACAGCCTTGATGGGTTACTTTTAATTAAAATCAGTTTAATGATTGATAAGCTCTAGTATTTCCAGCAGCAAATGATAAGTGGTTGACTGTTTCCAGATACAGTGAAAAAACTGAAGATAATATAACTACATAAGCTAGCATAGTTAGTTTACTGGTTGTCAAACATAGGAAAGACTGAGTTTAGCATGTCAATTGTCATGACCAAGAGCAAAAATTAAACGAGTACTCTGTAGGAACCTGAAAGTTTAGCTATATAAACTCACAGAATCATTGTTTCCAATGCTTACTCTTCATCTCTCACGTAATACCTCTGCTGTACTTCCTACATCAGAAATCCATTAAGCACAGATTTTCTGTATCTGATTAGTATTTAGGGGGAGGGGATGTCCTATACATAAACTCAATACAGTTGCTACTTCAAAACTTTCTTCATTCATGCCCCTTAAGCAAACGGAAGAACACTGCAAATACCTGTTTCTAGTATCCTTCGTTTGCTCTTTGAGCACGCGGAGGCAGCAAAAGGCTGTTCAGTGTACCTGTGTGCACACGAATGAAGACACCTCTTCCTTATAACCAAAACAAACACATCTGCAGCCAACTTGAGATTAGCCACATAACAAACCAAAGTTTCATTCTGCAGGGAACTCACTCATTCACTGCAGGGAAAAATAAGATTGTGGGTATACGGGAGTGTAAAATCCTAAAGCTCTAACAGGACCCTCACTAGGGCTACCTGTATCTGCCTCAGTGTCAGCAAGGACGTAGTGCCGTTGCAAACAGCTGCTGCATCCATCTGTTGTTCCCCAGCTAGTGCTGGTGGGAGGAGAGACAACACACAAGAGGGAGCATTTCCTCTTTTGTACTGTTATTTTATTTTTGTAGTAAGATCCATGTAGTATATAAAATATAACAGGAAAAAGTGAACAAAGCCTATAAAATAAACTGAGCTCAGATGACAAACCACTACAGCTCTGCTTTCGTGGTTTTATGTTACCAGAACTCATGTACTGTTTACCTTGTACTTCTACAGTTCTCTAGCATATGAACCTACATAAAAAGCTGATATGTTCCAATTAAGCCATAGTTAAGTGACAGATGTAGAGGAAAAAATGGCTTTCTTAAGCCACAGCTGCCCCTGACACAGGTTGCAATGATGTCTAGCTATACCATAATGCACACTACATCAAGAACCTTTAAAAAGCCTCTGAGAAAATGGATTCACATTAAGCATTTTAAAGAAAGGTCATAAATACTGCACTGTACCAACAGTACCTCCCAATATCCTCCTTACGCCTAAGGAGCATTTGTGGTTTTTAAGAAGCTACTACATAGATGACACCAAACCTAGAGGTAGGTTATAGGCAAAGGTAAGTTACAGGCAAAAAAAAAAAATATCCCTTTAGAGCTAGTCATTGCACAAACTGCCCCGCGGAAGGCAAGGCAAAGTGTCAACAACTCTCTCCTCCCACCTTAAACATCGCTCACACGGTGCATTTAATTCCTATTGCCATAAGAATGACAACAGATCATCAGCTGCCTGTAAATGCAGTCATGCCAAGAGAACAGCTTGAAGTTATTCAAGCAAAAATCTGTTACTGTGCAAAACTGGTGCACTGGACTGTTACCAATGAGACCTCCAAGTTCAGGAAGTGACCTGATGGTAGAGAACCAAGGTGTCTTGTTTTCCTTTTGACATGGGAAATACTCTACGTAATTAACAGGAGAACATACTGCTAAGCCTACATGGAAGGAGTCAAACATCAGCTTGTCTCAAAAGGTTAAGAGACAAGAAGAAAAAAAAATAAAAAAAGAAAGGTTAATAAAAAGCACACTCTTCTGAGACCAAGTTTTCTTATTCAAAAAGTTAACGTACCAAAACAAGCAGGCACAACAGCTTGTCTATGGTATCATCTGGGATCAACACAGGGTTGATTAACAAGTATCACGTGTACATTTCAACAGGGATGAGAAACACATCTGCAAATACAATAGTTAACAGCAAATTAAACCCAAGTTTTAATGGTGTAATGCCTTCAGGTCACAAAATGTGGACAAAATTTTCATCTTAACTACCTTCTGTGCACTATTTGGTGATAATCAAAAGTAACAATGCTGAAGATTCATTTTATTTCTACTTCCAAAGGAAAAGGGGAAAAGGTTAAATAAGTGTTCTCCAATTTGTTCTCCACTATATGTACACCCACACACATACACACACGCACATGCACACACCCCTCTGAACTGCACTGACATTTCCTTTTGACCAAAAGAGTAGATCCTGGGAGTAAGTGCAAAATGCAAAATCAACTGACAGAAAATGCTGAACAAACAGCATCATAAAAATACAAAATATTTATATTACTGAACTATTAACAGATGATGTTCTCTGTTTCTTTAAAACTTTGGAACCACATAGCTGATTTCTTAAATCTAGTCCATGCCAGCTTCCAGAACTATTAATGTTTTAGTTAGCTTCATTCTTTGATGCTTCATCAAAGTTTTCTACGAGATCTGAAAGAGATTAAGATAGTTAATACAGTAATGCCCAGTAACATTATCTTCGTAAGTTTAATGAAAATGCATATATTATAGGAAAGGTTAAGTAGTTCTTAACTATATTCACGTACACCATTTCTTATGGGCAGATTTCAAAGAGCTTTAGAAAATACAGTTTGTTTGAACATACACAAAGAACCAGAAATGCGGGAACACTCAGAAGAGCGGAAGTTCGAACACAAAGTGATTAAGATCTGATTTTCAGAGGTGCTACACTAGCTGCAGTTCAGTCTTGAGCCACCAGCATTCTTTAAAGAATGCCTGAAGTTAGGCGCCCATTAACTGCTGTACTCCTGGAAACAACAAATTTTAGGAGATCTCAAGTTTTCTGCAATATCACAAAGAAATAAACCAATGCCAGAGCACGAGGAATTGAACCTCTGGGTCCATCAGTTTGTTGTTTTAGCTAATATACCATACTGATGGATATAGTAGAATGTGGTGATCGACAAGGTGGTTATTAATTTCACAAATTAAGAACTTAAAATATTTTTTATTGAGAAACTTTCAGACACTTACATAAGCTTTGTTTCTTCTACTGAAGAAATAAAAAAAAAAAATCACAACTTCAGACTCTTGATTTAAAGAAAAAGTCAACCTGATGACTATGCCAATCATGTCATTCTGCAGCCCTAAAACCCTATCTGGATATTTAGTTCACCTGTTCAACCTCCCTGAGAGTATTTTAATCTATTTTCAACTAAGAATCAAGCAATTTGCACAAAGTACATTTTTTTTTTCAAAAGCTGGAATCCAAAATTGTATTTTAATGCTGCCTAGTATATGAAGCTTCCCTTAGCAAGTGAGAAGTATAATCACATCAAGAGCTAAATATTTAAATGCACGAATCTAAATGTAAGCGTGTATGTGCCTACCTGGGACATCATCATCTTCTTCATCAATATCTTCAGATTTTGGTGCTTTACTATCCAACACTATAAAGAGAAATTTGGTGCAAAGTTGTCATTATACAGAATTAGGGACAATCACACAACAAAATAAAAAACACACGGGTGAAAGAAATTCATTTCCCCAACCCCCAGCAGTGACAAACACAGAAATGACTGTATATCAACAGTAAGCAAACAGCCTGATCACATGGCCTACTTGTGAACATTCCTATACCAAAGTAGGAGCACAGCCATTTTCAAACGCTACAAGGTATTAATGCAGAGCTAGCAAGAGATCAAATGATATAGAAAAAATGCAGTGTGACTAAATCTTCAAACTGAAGTCATGTGTTTCAATGCAACAATAATGTGGTACCAGTCAGGGACCAACGTATCATGTAACTCAACTACCAAAAGGCCACAACCATAGGAAAAAGTACTTCTGTATCAAGGCTCCTGCATCAAACCTAGGCTTCTGTAAGTCATGGAACATGCTACAAGTAATCTAGAGAAATATAAGAACTTAAAAAAAAAAATAAGAGAGTACTTCTCATTGGCCAGACTTCCTGTACTATCTAAAGAAAGCACAGTAAGTATCTATTGGTACCAAGGTTGTGTCAAACAAACATGCTGATGACAATCCATCGCTGTAAATTTTAAATGATATTTTACATATTAGTAAAGGAGGTAAAAAAACCCTTCAATTAAACTCTGAACATGAAATACAGAAGAAATTGAAATGACTGATTTAGAAAGAATAACTATTCGTTGAAAACATAACGGGTGATGTATTTTTCAGTTCCAAATACAGACAATGGCAACACGTCCAGTTACAGTAGTTTTAATGGCCCTAAATCTAAACTGAACTGTCCCCAGACTCCTTTTAACTGTAAAATTACAGTATTATACCACATAAATATATACACACTCCCCAAGCTCCAATGGTTTTATATTAAGAAGAAAATAACTGGTTTTTTTTAAATTTTGAATCAAGTCCTTGATTTTGAGTTCATTTTTTAAAGTCATTGTAGTCACTGTTGAATTCCAAAGGGAATTATAGAACAGAAGATAAAGAAGAGGTTTCTTTCTCCATATCCACAATAGAAATACGATTTGTATGAAGAAAACTGAATCAATTCTGTGACAAAAAGAACCTGTTGAATTTTTCCAAGTAAGAATGTGAACTCACTTTCTTAAGTATTTTGTCATACCTGCACACCTGGAATCACAGCATGTCTGAATTTTTTTTTTTCATCCAGGTCTCCCTATATAGAAACTTGAAACAACAAAAAAACCTGTTGTCCTGCGCTCCTCCTCCCTTGCTCCCATTTCCACAGCAGCAGCAAATAAATAAAAGTACATATGCTTTTGGTCACTTTTTAAGTGACACACCTGTTGTTAACCTCTGGTTAAAACTTGTAATACTTCATATGATCCTTAAATCAGCAATGAAAGATTCCAAGAAGACCTACCTTGTCTTGGGAATTGTTCAGCTAACTTCCGGAGACTTGTTAAGCTGTCAGCACCAAGCTGGCTTAAAATGCCTGGAAGCATTTCTGTGATCGGTTTAGCCTCTGCATGACCAGTAATTGCAAAAGTGTTAGCAGAGAGGGAAGCTTGAACCTTGGGGTTGTTGAAGTGAATAACTGTTCCATCATCTTTTATCATGTTCACCTGTTTAAATATATTAATAACATTTACCAAAATGTTGCAGCATCTTGTTGAACCACCATGATAAATTAATTCAAATCTAATTTAGAATACTAAAATTTTTAAAATTACAAAACTAGCATTCCTCCTAGAGAATAATATAACCATGGTAAGAGCATCTGGAACTACCACCACCTAAACTGGAAGTAAAATATGAGTTAATTATAAGATATGGCTTCATACATAGTGTATGAAAATGTAGAATTTAAGAGCTGTAGCGCTTCACAAAATACCCTTATCTAAATGCTAAGTAATAAATGTGCAAGGATTATATGTTCTACAGTTCACATATATTTTTAACAAAGCCAAAAAACATACATAGGTTATTAGACTACTGCAAGGTAGAAATGAGTTAATATCAAGAATGTCTAGGGGGGGAAAAAAAAAAAAAAAAAACCAACACAAAAACCAAAGCCAAAACCCAAACCTCTCAGCTTTGTGGTAACTCTTTACGAACTAAAAGCTCTTAATAGAAAAGCCATGCCACATTAGTTTTAAGACATCACAGGTCATGCAGATAGATGTGAAAGATCAGGAAAATGTTTCTGTTTCTGCAGCAGAATTGGCAAAGGCACAAGATTTACAATCTGGCCCGCTTGCCAAAGCTGCCCAAGGCAAGGATGCTTCCTGCACATATACACACAGAACTGGAGGTTTATGTACCAGCTGCACTAGAACAGGCTTTTATGCCTTCCCAGTAATTTAATGATGACTCTTCTAGGACTAAGGACATCATAGTGATCCTGCTGTCTTCCTCTTCCCTGGTGTTCTGAATCACCAAGAATTAAAGTTTTACAGCCAGTACACCAGCCTGCTTTGCTCCTACTGTCAAAGTTTATACTGGCATTTTTGTACGGGTTTATCATGTTTTTTTAACTTAAAGGGAGACAGAACGAAAAGTTGAAAAGGTTTCTCTTCTGAGCATGGCTAAACTACAGTTATGCAGAAAATAATTTTGTCTGAAGAGGAAGATTGTTCTACCCATCCAACCAAACAGTAGTAATAAACTTATGTGACAAAACTCACAAGCATTATTTTTAGTAGAAGTTACAGGAAGAAAACAGGAATTTGGGAACTGAAGAATATAAAATACAAACACACGTAAATTCTCAATCTTCACACAGCAGCAGAGTTCAAAACCAAGTGTGTCGCTTTCCTGCAAAACTAAAGGCTGTCCTATGCTATGCACACAGGGAAATGGTGAAGGCTTCAAGCACAGTTGTCCTCTTAGAAACCTCTTAAAAATCACAGATGAGTTACTAATATTTGACTCAGCATTAATAGCCTCCCCAGACTCTTCTGTCTACACAAAGTTTACCTAAGTCAACTTGTGGCAACCTGAATACAGCAACATACTGCAATTATGTACCTAACTATCAAGGCAGAAGCATGTTACATTATCTTGCTTTGTATCAAAACATTTAAAATCCTTACAAACCATGTCTGAATACAGATCTTATGCTTTGTGTAAAAAAAACCAAACAAACCAACCACCCAGAAGAACCGTGTCTTCCTTTCAGTTCATATAGTTCAGTGTATACATATCAAGCTTAAGAAAACAGAGCAACTGAAGTGTTTCTGTAGCAGAGGTATGAAAACTTAAAGAGGCAAACCAGGCTTCTACACCGAAGCTGTATTTGCCTTTGCAAGAGAGGTATGCACCAAGTGACCTCTGGAGGCACCCTGCAACCCTGCTTTAATTAATCACAGATTAAATACTGTGCTTCTTTAACCAAGTACTACAGTAACATCAAGCTCATGATGAAGGAATAGCTCCTCCCACACAAGCATCACTCTCTACAGTGTTCTGGAAAACTTAAGTGTATCAGTTTGTATTTCATACATGTCAAATACAAGTAATCAAGGAACATCTGAAACCTTTATATTCCTACTTACATTAACACAGAAGCTGGTTCTGTACAGTTTTTGCTGTGCTGTAAGAAATGTCACCTCCTGTGACTACCACAAACAGTTCTGGCAATTTTCATACAGTGAAAGGACCTAATTTCAGTAAGACTGGCAAGTTCTTACTCCAGGTATTTTTAAGGGGTTTTTTTATATTATGCACCACACAACTCTGCTTTAGACATGCCTGTTTACTGATGTGTGTGTTCACTGTTCTCTTTATGAACTTAATGACTTACTCTAAAGTCAAGAATCAAGTTTTGTTCTGCAATGAATGCAAGACACATATGTGACAGCTTACTAGCTCCTGTAACCACTGCCTGGCCAGCAGAACTTTCTTCTTTCTTTAGGTATGTATGCATTAATGTGAATGAGGCAATAATCACATAACTACCAGTCAGTACCCAGACCAAAGTTTTTGCAGGGAAAGCTGTTGTTAAAAAAAACCTACACCGACAACAAAAGGATACAGTGAATTTACTTTCAAACAGGAAACACTTTATCACTATACCTCTTCAATGCCAGCAATGTTATTTACTGCCAGTTTTTTGAGGGAACTCTGAAGTTTTTTGTCATCAGCTGTAGCTGTTCTGTGCACTACCTTCTTCTTTCTGCGAGCTGTTCCCTACAAAAGAACCAAGAGACAACAGTCAGCTAAGCTCAAAATCTCACAACACTGTAATTTTGCAAGTCCTATCACGCTCTTAGCAACCTATCTCTCAAAGTATGAGAAAGCTCAGTAGTCGAAAACGCTTCTCAACTTATTCCCCCTCACAGTTTTAGCTGTCAGTCTCAATTTTAAGTTTTTTCTTAAGTGCAAAAGACCAAAAGGACACAAAACAGCAGCAGTATTTTCCCTTCCTACAAGCCAGATTATAAAAATACTATTTACTCTAAACCATATACAAGAAACTTTCCCCAAGAACTTTATTTTCCCAAAATGAAGCACAAATACAGTGATTTTAAAAGGTCACTTCTTGGAATTTCTACTCTGCAAACTTTTGCACAACCCCACCCACAGTACTGAACAAACTACAGGCTTTTTTTTTTGGGTCATATTAGCTACCTGCTGGCTCACAAAAAAGAAAACAGCTCAGTGCAGAGTCAGGTAAGCCCTGGAGCAGGCACAAAGGGAGGAACTTCCCAACAGGGAGAAGAGAAAGGCAGAACTGGAACAACCAACAGGTAAGCTTAGCTTGAGCTCTCACAGGTCGCAACAAGTCACTGAATTAAAGAGAAAGCTTACACATTGGAAACTGCTCATCTAGCAGTTATGAACTGAAAGAAAATTGCATTTCAGGTAGCACTACTACAATCCCAATCACACAAAAACTGTGTATTTCAAGCCCCAGAAGTGTATTTTTTTTCCCTCCTATGAACTAAAGCCTAAATTTTGAAAAATTTCAGAGATGTTTCTCCTTCAACTTTTAAGTCACAGGAAACAGTAAATCTCTGATGCTTTTCTTACCTTTCCTCCTATTCGGACCTGTGCTTGAAGCTTGGCCAATTTTTCCTGGTTCATAGTGCTGCGTCTAAAGAATAAGAATGTGACACAAGCACAAGTTAACCATCAAAATATCAACAAAAAATTCTCAGTCCATTTTAAAAGTACTCTTAAAATTGCAGTGGTTTTTTAAACTTACAGTAAATTCACAAAAACAGCGCATCAAGCAAATACATGTAACAAAAAGCTTTACAGACAGACCACCTAAATAACACAAAATGGTCCAGTAGCAGCCTGTTTAGCTGAAGCGCTCATACCACGAAGAGGCTAATCAACAGCACATTGCATTTTGCATCCGTCTGAGGTACTAACTGCAAATTTCCAAGCATGCCAGTTTACCGTTGGCACCATTTGACAGAGCTACTGATTCAGAACAGACCCAAATGTACATGTACCGCACTAACTGCTTCTAGGAAAACACCATTACCTTTAAGAGAGCCCAGGGAGAGACTCAGGGCTACGTTACTTTGAAGACTACTTCCAAATAACGAATCTCTGATACTTTTAACTAGTAAGCCAGGTCTGAACTCAGTGAGGTTCACATCTTGATAGATTTCTCATATCAGCCTCTGGCAGCTATTAATCCAATTGAGTGACTGGGAAATTAAGTCAATTGGACTCCCCGACGGGTCAGGTGGGCCCTTTAAAGGAAGGGCTTTAAAGAAAGACCTGAAAATCTAATGGGGGGAAGAACACCCCAAATTCCAACACAAGGAAGGAACTTCGCTCCTCTGCCCTAGTGTGTCTTTAGTGATCCCCTGAATGAACGGGGAACCCCCTCGGCATTTGCATTGTGCCGGGGAAGCGACGAGGCGGAGACGGGGCTGCCCGCGAGGCACCGGCACTGCCGGAGGGTCGCCACACGGACAGGGCCTCCGCCGGCGAGGCGGGACGAGGGGCTCGGCCGGCAGGGCGGCTCGCTGGCCGCCCTCAAAGCATGGGGAGCGGGAGGGGATCAAGGTCCCGTCCCCCGGGAGCCAGAGCAACCCCGCCCGGCCGCGGCCCCGCGGCAGAGTCGCGGGCCAGCCAAGCCAGGGCAGACGCCGCCTCACCCGCGCCTCGGCACAAGGCCTCGCTCCCCCGTCCTCTCCTCAGGGAAGGGCCGGCGCCCGCGGCCCCGCCACGGCCCAGCGCGGCGGACGGAGGCGGGACGGGCCCGAGCTGCCGCGGCGCCCCGCCCGCCCCGCGCCGGTAGGCAGCAGGGGAAGGGAGGGCCGCGCCGGCGGAGCGGTGCCGGCGGGCGGCGGAAAGTCTCACCTGCGTCCGGCGGATCCTCCGCAGCCCAACACGCGGTGAGAACAAGATGGCGGCCAAGGAAGGAAAGAGAGGCGCACAGAGAAAGGAAGCTTCGCGCCACGTGACGGCGCCAGCCCGCCCGCGGATTGGCGGCGCCACGGGGGCACATTTGCATAGCAGCAGGGGCGGGGCGCGGGGAGGCGTGCGCGCGGCGCGCGAGGCCCCCCGGGAGCTGTAGTCTGCGGGGATTGGCAGGGACCGATGTCCCAGGGCAGTGGCAGATGTCCTAGGGAAGGGCCAGTGCCCCAGGGCGGGCAGGGACCGATGTCCCAGGGCAGTGGCAGATGTCCCAGGGAAGGGCCAGTGCCCCAGGGCGGGCAGGGACCGATGTCCCAGGGCAGTGGCAGATGTCCCAGGGAAGGGCCAGTGCCCCAGGGTTGGCAGGGACCGATGTCCCAGGGCAGTGGCAGATGTCCCAGGGAAGGGCCAGTGCCCCAGGGCGGGCAGGGACCGATGTCCCAGGGCAGAGGCAGATGTCCCAGGGAAGGGCCAGTGCCCCAGGGCAGTGGCAGGGACCAATGTCCCAGACCAGGGCCGGTGACCCAGGGCAGTGGCAGATACCCCAGGGCAGGCACCGGTGCCCCAGGGCAGGCAGGGACTGCTGTCCCAGGGCAGGGACTGGTGCCCCAGGGTGGTCAGGGGCCAGGGCCTGGTAATCCAGACCTGGGACACAGCGGTTCCAAACATGTCACTACGCATGCTTTGGCACGCTGTCCCACTTGGTGAGCCCTCCTTCATACACGAGTGCTTACGGTCGGTTCTACCTTCCCAACCAGCTGCGCTGTGGCATAGGAAGGCACCGACTCCGGTTGTGGTGTAACCAGAGATGCTTCATTGTACAGAGAAGCTCATATTTGTATCTCTGAGGCCGGGTACAAATTCCATCTGTATGTACCACCAGGCTCAGGGCAGAAGCCATTCATGAAGTTACATAGTTACATATCACTACAAGCATGCAGACACCTATTTGCTACTAGATAACCATGTTTATGTTACTCTCCTTCACAATACCCAAGCTGTTCTCTCATCTCCTCCAGGTCAGAGATCCATCCTCCTCTCGTATCTCTCTTCAGACATTCTCTATCCTCCTCTCTCTTATCTCCCATCAGTAATGGTCAGACACTCTCCGTACTCCTCTCACACATCTCTCTTCAGACATTCTCTATCCTCCTCTCCCACACTGGGCAACTCTTGAGGGTAGCAGGACGAAAGGGATTTATTTGGGAGGAGAAAATAAGCCCGGAACCCACTGCTCCCGGCGGGGTAACCCCTGACTCTGTACGCAGGGTGCCGGGGCCCGCCGTGACTGAGCTCCGCTGGCCGGGAGGGAACGAGCGGGGCCCGCGGCGGGGCACGGGGCGGCCCCGCAGCCCGCTCCCTCCCCCGGCACCCGAGCGGCGAGGGCGGCGCACCGCCCACATCCGCCGCACATCACTTCCTGGGCTTTAAAAAAAAAAAAAGAAGGAAAAGAAAAAGAAAGAAAGAAAAAAAAAAAAAAAAAAAAGCTCACCGGAGCGGGTCCGGTCCCGTCTCGGAGGTTTGGGGGCCGCAGCCGGGGCGCCGCCGCTGCCCGCGCCGACACCATGAAGGCTCAGCCCGCGGCAGCCTCCGTCTTCTGCCTGTGCCTGGTGCTGGCGGGCCGCGCCGCCTGCGCCGCCGAGGGGCTCGGAAAGGGTCAGGAAAGCGTTTCCTCGGGCTTCTTCTCTCGGCTTCGGTCACCGCCGCGGTGGGGCCGGGGGGGCGCGGGGCGGGGGACCGGGCCCTGCCGCCGCGGCTCGGGGGGCCGCCGGCTGCGTCTGACTGTAAAGACGAGGGGGCTGTGAGCAGCCTTTGCCGTCCCGGCCGAACCCCGAGAGTTCCCCTTGCGAGGGACCCCGCCTTTACGTGGCGAAGGCCCGGGGGGGAGGGCGAGCGCTTCGGTGCCCCCCCGCCCGGCAGGTGCTGCGGGGCCCGGGCAGCCCGGGCAGGCGGCGGATGGCGCTTCCCGCTCCCCTTCCCGCCCGCCTCGGCCTCCCGCTCCCTCAGCGCCGCTCCCCGGCTCTCCCGGGCTGGCCCGGGCCTCCCCGGGTGATGCCGTGCCTGGCAGCCTGGTCCGGCCCCGGGGGCGGCTGTAGCCTGCCTTAGGGAGACATCTCCCTGCAAGGCTGGTGGTAACGCCGTGCGGGCAATGACAGCAAAGCTTCGTGGTGGGGACCTCTGTCACCCCCCTTTTGTCTTACAGTTAGTTCCTCAGATGACTTTCATTCAAAGGAAACACTCCGTAATGCATCCTGTAAAGCTTTTAAAACCGAAGCTTGTCACGAAGTGGGTTTCAGTTTGAAAACAAGCTTTCAGAAGGTGTTTCCTGGCTAGAACAGCTGTTTCAACATGTTGGGCTTCGAATAGAATAGCTGACCTGTCAATAATTCTGAGTAAACGTGGTCTGTGCTAACCCAACTGTTTTTTTGCTCTGCTACATGCAGCCAGTACATACACAGCCCTGTCTGACGCTGCCTCTGCAGCGGGTACGTGTGTGAGATTGCACATGGATGGGGCATTCCCATCTTACCGCTAGCACAACTAAGTATTTGATGTGTTGCATCGTCTGTGTTCACAGTTGTTAGTATCAGGAGGGAAGATAAGGTAATAAAAATACTGTGCCAGCTGTTCAAACCTCTCAGATGCTGATCTAAGATGCCACAAGGTTTTGCTGACCATGTTTTTTGGCTTTCTCTGGCTGCTTTGCCATAGCTGTCTGCTGGGGACAGTGTCCACTTTCTCCTGTGTCAGCAGTCGGAAATCTGTGGCTCCTGACCCCCGTGTAGCCCCCAACATCTGCCCCCCTCAGTACCCTGGGTACTGGGGGTTGCTGACTAATTCAAACCCTCAGTGATGGGAAGGGGCAAGCTGAGTCTGCTGTTTGGTCATCCTGGCGTTACTGGAGCCATGAGACCTCTGAGGAGCTCTTCCAGGGGTGCTCCCCTACAAACAGTTCCTGGATCCCCTTTGTCTCGGCTCTCCGTGTGGCTTTCGGCCATGTGCTGTGTTGGCCACAGGGTTAAAAAACCCGGCAGCCCCTGCTTTGCAGCTGATAAACCTATGCTCGCAACTGACATAACAAGACTTGTCTGGATGTGAGATAAAATATTGCCTCTGTTGTTCAGTCACTGTAACATTCAGAAATCTGTAGTGGCATTCTTTCTCACTCTTTGATGTTATTATCATCAGCAGTAATACTTAGCATCATAGTTGTAGAGCAATTAATGATCATTTGTTGGCCTAGGAATTTCTAAGTTTCACTTCAGTTCACATACAGTGGGATTTAGGAAGCCAAATGCCGACATGTTGGTCATTAATCTGTTGGTAAATGTTCACAGATTAAAAAAGAATAGGGAATAATCAGAAGGCCCATCAATTTTAATCTCTGCTTGGGGGATTTTGGTGTCATTACCATATATGTAAAATATTCATGATTGTGGTATGTTTTTGTTAATTAATTTCAGTGGGATTCCTCATAAGACTCTGTAGGTTGTAAGTATTTGCAGAAGTCTTTCCAGGACTGGGGATTATAGTTGGCTTTAAAAAAAGAACATAAAATGAGTTGAAAATATTCTTAAGGGTTGGACCGTTCTCATCTGTTAATGACATGTTAAAATACACAGCATTTATAAACCCTTCTCTCTGGCAGGTTTTGGAGATCATATTCATTGGCGAACGCTAGAAGATGGGAAGAAAGAGGCAGCAGCCAGGTATGTTAGCCAGTTATAAATACAGAAAAGCGTCTTTAAAAACGTTCACAAAAACTGCATCAATCCTAAATTTCACCACAGAAAATAGTAATTATTAACAAACATGAAGGTGGTTTAGGAGACTGTTGATCCCTGTCGCTTATCGGAGAGAAAACAGTGTTTTGTTAACTTTGCTGAGGCACCACTGCAGTCTAATTAAATGACTGAAGTCCTAGCATGTCTTTGAAACGAGAAGAAAATAATATTTATCACAGCAAAGAAAGATGTCGTTCTCAAACCCACAAATGCATGTTTAAGGAGTACTTGATCCCCTTGAGCTCAGTGCTAATACCTTTGGTAAAATTCAATGTGCCATCAAAATTCAGATGCCGCCTCAGTGTGAGATGAGAGTTATTTTGTTACCCTCTGCAGAAAAAGTGTCAAAGTTTCAAACTCTGGGGGACTGCTAAGTTGTTTAGTAGAACCTTTTCTGGGTTAAGAATGCTGTCTCGATGAAAAGGTGAAAAAACTACATTTGGACACATTTATTTCCTCAGAATTTCTTCTGTTTCTTGTTAAAATGTCAGAAGGAAAATTATATGCTTGTAAGTTCTACTTGTACTTTTAAATTTATAACCTAGATCTGACAATGCAGACATGAGTGGAAATTCATTATGCCTTCCAGGTTTGCTGTTTGAATTCTGCTCTCAGACTGATCCATCTGGCGAGTTCTGTGCTCTGGTGTAGACACTGAATGAACCCAGATGGTACAGTTCAGAAGTCTTCCAGGTTTTCATAACTGGGTATTTTAGGTGGCGAGCTCTGGGGTTAGGCAAGGATGAGTGCTTCTGCTCAGAAAGGCGCTGCAGCAAGGCTGGGCATCACGTGTGCCCGCTCCTTTCCCTGCGGGAAGCACAGACCTGCTCCATGCTGTGAGCTCGGCAGCACTCACTGGAGCATTACTGAGTTGAAGGATTAGGAGAAACCGCCGGGAGTGAAGGAAAGCTAAACCTAAAGTGAATTTTGGTTCGAAGTCTGACCTGAGGTCAGGAGATGAAAAATTACACAAAACGAGCGGCTCTGCATCAAGTGAGATGCATCAGAGCTGGTGGTCTGGGAAGTCTTAAGATGTAGGTTTCTGTTCTGTACAGCCTGGGTGTGTGGGAGATGCTGGAGACACCTCGTTCATCTGTTCCCGGTGGGGATCCGACGACGCGCATGCTCCCGGAGCGGGAGATTCACTCTCGGGAGGGGGGGAGCTATTTGAGTAGGAGGTCGTGATCTCCCATTACCACAATTATTTTATCCTAGTGCCCTTGAATCTCATCACTTCGGTAGTATTTCTTTTAGCAATTAGCACGTCCTAGTCAGAAGGCTACTGATTTACCTTCCTGTGGAGCGCATCTGCATCTGTGCTAATTGTCCCTTTTGGAGGGCAGTGGGCCGAGCCCCAGACCATCTCTCGCAGCACGGCTCCTGCCTGCTGATGGTTCCCGTTATCGGTGCAGCTCCTGCCTGCACAGTTTTAGGTTTTTCACTGTATTTTCTGGCATCACCGAGGGGCTCCCCACGCCAGCCCGCGGCCCCGCGGCGGCTCCGGCGCAGGCCGCGGTTGCCCGGCGACCGCGGGTGTGTGTGTGTCTGTGTGTGTGTCTGTGTGACCCGAGCGGAAGCAGTCGCCGTCCCCATCCGGGTCAGGGCGGCGGCGGGCCGGAGGATGCCGCTGGTGGTGCTGTGCGGGCGGCCGGGCAGCGGCAAGAGCCGGCGGGCCGCGGAGCTGCAGGCGGCGCTGGGCGGCCCGGAGCGGCCGGCGCACGTCGTGGCCGAGGCGGAGGGCGGCCGGGCGGCGCTGCGGGCCGAGGTAGAGCGGCGGCTGAGCCGGCGGGACGTGGTGATCGTCGACGCGGGCAACGAGCTGCGGAGCATCCGCTACGAGCTGTACTGCGCGGCGCGGCAGGCGGGCACGGCGCGCTGCCTGCTGCACTGCGCCGGCGGCCCGGGCGGGCACGGCCAGCCGCCCTTCGAGGCCCCCGACCCGCGCAACCGCTGGGACCGGCCGCTCTTCACGGTGCACGGGGAGGAGCCGCTGCCGCTGGCCGACATCCGCGCCGCCCTGTTCGAGAGCGCCCCGCCGCCGCCGCACCGCGCCACCCGCCCGCAGCCCCTCCAGTCCAGCGGCTTCCTCCACCAGCTCGACCGAGCCACCCAGGAGGTGCTGGCCGCCGTCGTGGCCGCCCAGCGGAGCGGGGCGCAGCCCGGGGAGGTGATCCGGGTCCCCGGCGTCACCGAGGGGCTGGTGCTGAGCCGGCCGGTGAGCGTGGCCGAGCTGAGCCGCCTGCGGAGGCAGTTCATCAGCTACACCAAGATGCAGCCCAGCGACGAAAACTTGCCCCAGCTGGCCAGCATGTTCCTGCAGTACCTGAGCCGCAGCATCCAGTGAGCTGTCACCTGTGCCACGCACAGCAGTGGCCCTGGTCTGCTACCAAAGTACTTGCACCAGCAAGGACATCCCTTCCAGCCACAGCATGGACATCCGGCATCCTGCCTGTCGGACCATGTGGCAGCAGCAGCTCTGGGAAGATGGATGCCGTGTCCCTGCAGCAGCTGAGCGAGCTGCAGTGCTAAGAGGGCCTGTAGCGATGCTGTTTCCCCACCCCAACGTTCTGCCCACTTGCATCTTTCAGAAAGGAGTAGGCTGCTGTTGCATCCCCAAGCAAGTCAAGCCTCCTATGGAGGCATAATTCCCAGTAATCAAATGGTGTCTGAACATGAAAGCCCAGAGGGTGGTGACTGCAGGGAAAAGGCATGTGTATGTCTCGAACAAGAAGATTTTTTCCAAGGCTGTCTCCAGATAATGTCAAACTGCAGAAGAGACTTCAAGTCCAGAACTGGAACAGGCTGTATTTTTGGGATGCAACCATTTCAAGAACTCAAACTGAAGCCAAGAGATAGATTTGCAAACTCTGTACTAAGAAGGGTGCTGGCTTAGCAAACTTAAGTTTCTCTGTTTCAAGTTTAATAATAAAGTGTGTGCCTTAAATGGAGTAAAGTCTTAACTTACCTGCAGGACTATTTTATTGAGATAATTTGCTATGTCTTTTCTCTACAAGTTCATCATTAAACACCTTTAAAGCCACCGATTGTATAAGAATGAGTGTTCTCATAGGAAAAATGAGCTAAAATGACAGTGTCTGTTCTGGGTGGAACTCTCCCATAAGTTTGTACCAGCTGTGAAGGGTAACTTAGTTTTGCGCTTAGTTTCAAAGAATTTCAGTCTTTGCTATACCCCATGTATATCTTACATAAACTTTTCACTTTCTGGTGGGTTCTTCATCCCTCATTTTACTAAATGGTGGCTTTTTGTATGTGTCGTGCCCCCCGGGTAAAGTGGGGCAGGAAGGGTTACTTCAGTTACGGTGGCTGTTCATCTGACATACCAGCTGCTAGGTGGACTTACGCATTGCAGAACTGAGAAATTACTACAAAAATGTTTTGATGTAAGTAAGTTTCCTTTGCCAGTCAAAGTGAAGAGAATAAAGCTGAGAAAACACATTCAGTATCTTAAACTTCTGTGAGTTCTCCCTAAGAGTTGGTATTTCAAGTCTCTGAGTGCTTCCATTTAAAACCTGCTTTGAAAATTTATCTTAACTTTAAAAAAAATTGTATTGCAGTATCCATTACCAGACAGGTGAACTTTTCTGACTGAAACACTGATCCTTCATGATAGGAACAATGTATTTTCCAGCCTTAAATCAGCCTCTCCTCAAGAAAGAGGCAAAATCATGTTGGACCATATGGAAACTATATAAAAAAAGTGTGTTTTCATCATCAGGGAGAGGACACTGATGCAATACAAGCTTTGCTAGGGAAATGTGTATTCCTCCTCCTCACTGCAAACAGAATCCTATGTAAAGATGATAGTGGTTAAGAACTACTGTATGTGTTAATGGCTTCCTCTCCACCCTTTCCTGGTTCTGAAGGCCATAACTGAATGCTGCTACGGAGATATTTCCTTTCATATCTATCTACAGTTAAAGAAAAACTCTGTACATCAGTTCTGCTAGTAATTGATTTAGTTGCTGCTGTGTGCGTAGGCGTTTGTAATTTCTGTGTGTGAGAATTGTACTTTAACCACTAGTATGGTAACACTTTATACAATAGCAGAAAGTTTACGGTTTGCTTTGCTTGGCATATCCTGAAAAAAGTATCCATATAGTATGTTCTCTCTGGGTTCCTTCCTTTCCTTCACCTGGTTGGAGGCTGTTCTTTCTGTTCTGGAAGCTATAGCATTATTACCAGCTTCCCTTGGATATTATTTATTAGGAAGAGAAAAGGGATGAGATTCCTGATTGCTTTTTCTTAGTTTATTGCCTTAGTCAGCATTCACCAGTTCAGCTGCTGGATGGTAGAAACAATGAAAGTGTTAGTAAGGAGTTTGGGGTGAGGGAAGTGTGGAGGTAAGCATTGTACTACCTGGGTTTGCTCAATAGCAACAAAACTCACCCGTAGTTGTATCACTTTTCTTGTTAGAAAGGTGAAATTGGTGGAAAAGTCAGGAGCAGTGAAGTGGTGGATTAATTGCATCAGCAGCACTAACAACAGGAAATACATGAAATTTATAGTGTCTTCAAGGCCCCTTTGTCTTGTTGCATAGTGCAGCCTGAATAGATTATAAAGGGACGTCGAGCTACTGAACCTGGTAAGCTTGACTTTGTCAGAAGGTGAAATGCTAAAGGGATTTTTGAAGAACAGAGTTAAATGAAACAAATCAGGGCAATGGAAACAACCTTTGGGTAACATAGGTAGTAAAGGTCAAGTGAATTATTTGGGAAGAGAGAGAGAATAATAAAAAATAAATTTGGTCCTTTTGCATTTATTTAGGCTGCAGTTCCACGCAGGCCCCCTGCTCCTTCTTCATCCTGGCACTTGTCCCATTTGTCACAGATCTGTACAAGCATACCAACATGTAGGAAGCTAGCTGGGCAGCCAGAGGGTTTGCTAGGGTACTGTGTTCGATTATTGCTCAGTAGAGAGTCTTATCACAGGAGGTGACCGATGCATACAGACTGTAATGGGGAGAGGGGCAGTTACATGGTTGTCATTCACTGGATTGCCTGTAGCAGCCACAAAAATCCATCCTGAGATCTCTCAAGCAGCTGGTGTCTCTAAGCATTTCCAGTAAAAAAGCACATGACCGGTTGCGTAAAATCTAAACTAGTGAGAGCAAATCTTCCAAAGAGAAAGTATCTTCTACACAAACAGTTATAATAAATTATTATTATACATATTTTAAGATTGGGAAAACTTTTTGCAAGACAACCTTAGAACACAGCAGAATCTCTTTACATCTCTCATTTGCTGTTGCATTTAGCCTTTGTAGAAGTTTTGACTGTTAAAACGTACATGTGATAGAACTAGGTTTAGAGACTGAAGTGTAAGCTTTCTTTGACAATTTTCTTTCTCTTTTTAGTGGTTTGCCTCTTATGGTTATCATCCACAAGTCTTGGTGTGGAGCTTGCAAAGGTAAGTGTATTTAATACTAGAGCTTGCTGAAATTTCTAATGAACTTTTGTATACAAATCATGTAACCATGCCAAAAGCCAGCCATGCCTAAATGATGGCAAAATAACAGCTGTGATGCTTGGCTATAAAACATGGAACAGAATGAATGGTCTTTGAGAATTAGTGTAAATTGCCTTTCAGCTGGTGGTTCTTTGAAGGTGAGGCTTTGTCTCTTTCAGTATCGCAAACAAACAAGCTGGGGTAAGGGTTAAGCTGCAAGGATGAGTTACTTGGGTGAGAACAGTGGTTTGCAGCAAGCTTTTTGCTTCTGTTCAAATGTGACTGCATGCGCCTTGGCCAGGCTTCATCATGGCTGCCCAGCAAGGGTTGCTTCAGTTCTTTTCTGTTCCGAGCTTGGCTTGAACAGTTTGGTACATATATTCCATTTACTCACTGCTTATCAAAAAGTACCAGCTCTCCAGAGGGAGGAAAGAAGTTGAGATTTTGATGCTGACCTGAAAACCTGAAATCTTTTCCACTGTCTTTACACACCTCTTTTTTTTTCTCCCCGCCCCCCTATTTAGCTTTAAAGCCGAAGTTTGCTGAATCCAAGGAGATCTCTGAACTTGCCCATAATTTCATTATGGTCAACCTGGAGGTAGGCTGCCCTGTGATTTGTATCTATGTTACTGCCTAGCCATTAAACATTTGGAGTCTTACTTAACTGGTTGCATCCTGTTTTGTGTACATCCTAAATCTTGCATTCCTGCATAGGCAGTCAGGATTGGTTGATATAGCTGATTGTTTTAAAAAGAATTTTCTTTAGTCTGTTTATTTTAATTGTGTTTATAAACCTGGCTCTTTGCCATTGTCTCTTTAACAGTTTGTACCTTGTGTCATTCTGTTGCCACAATAAAGGAATTTATATTCATGCTCTCATGACGTATCAGACATTCCTACACCAAAGTGGAGCATTTAATGCAAATCGACAGAACAGAAAAAAATAGTGTTATTTTCACAAATGATGCTTGCTTAGGTAAAAATAATTTTCTTTCCTTTGAGAGGGGAAGATGCTGCAATTACCTAGCATCTCTTCAAGATGTAAATTGCTCAGGGTAAATGGAATCTAAAGGCAATAGCTTGTTTCTTTAAAATGAGTGCTGTGATATCTTGCTAGTATGTCCCCTCTCTTCTGCCTTGCTTTGGTAGGATGATGAAGAGCCAAAGGATGAAGCCTTTAGTCCTGATGGAGGTTACATTCCCAGAATCCTTTTCATGGGTAAGGGATCCACAGCTGTTGTATTCACTCACAGGGCTGTGTTGCTGTTGTTGCCACCTAAATATCCTATTTGTTTTCTTGTTTTGTAGACCCCAGTGGAAAAGTCCACCCAGAAATCATAAATGAGAAGGGAAACCCCAGCTACAAGTATTTCTATACCAATGCTGATCAAGGTACACGCAAAGTAGTTTGAAGTGCATTTTTAGTGAGATGAAACTCTGATACTTTACAGCATAACTGAGACCTGTTAGATACAATGTGAGTGAGAGGTTCTTTTATGCCTTGAGGAGTCATATTCAGAATCATGATTCACCTCAATACCTACTATAATGTCTATAGGACCTAAACTTTGTCTCCAGCTGTGGCATGGAAAATCATGCAATTTGCATGATCCAGCTACAGATAGTTGGGAAAAGGGTACAGGACTGGTTTCTTTTCCCCACAGGTTAATTTGTTGATCTACATGCTGTAACTGTATTGTTTTAAAACACTTACATCACCAGTTCATCTTGATGTTTTCATCTTAAGATTAATATTTGATATCTCTCTGTCTAATCTTTCAGTTGTCCAAGGGATGAAGGAGGCCCAGGAGAAGCTAACGGGTGATGCTTTCAAACAAAAGCACCTGGGAGACGAACTATAATGAATACACTGAATGATGCTTTTCCATGACTTCAAAACTCTAAAAGGAAATGATTAAACAGACCGAGAATGTAGATGCACTGAGGGGACATAATTGTCCTGTCAACAATGTTAGGTTAAACCCTGTTTGGAGTTCGCACACATGCATCAGTTAGTGTTATCTCCTCCTCTGCCTGGCAGTGTGTACTGTGATGGTTATTTGCAACTAGGTAATGTGAAAACACATCACACTGTGTGTTTGAGCAACCACTAATATTTGGTGTTAAAAGGGAGGTGTGTAGGGCAAAACATTTGAGGACAAACAGTGTGATTGGAATAACTAGAAGTAGCCAACATTTTGATGCTTAATCAGGGTTGGATTCCTCTTTTCTCACTAGTATTATGTGATCCCATTGTTTTTACTGGGGATTCCTATGAATGGGGCATGTTCCTGGGCCAGGTGTTTTCTAGACATCCCAAACCATGAATTCAGTCACTAAGCCAAGTAGAATAAATTTCATGAATGTCCAAGTAGCATGTGAAATTATTAGCTCTGCAAACATATTTTTGTGTAAAACTGTGTGTGATTCATCTTCATTTGCCTTTGGGCAGCAATTTAACTTTTTCCTTACGCACTCACCTTTTGATTGTTTTATCAAGTGAGGGTGGGTTATGTTGAAGCTTTACGGGGACTCCCCTTGTATTCTTTGAATGTTTTTTGGCGAATGCCTTGCCATCACATTGTACTGTATTTTTGTACCAGGGTGAAAAATTAAACCTTTTTAAACATAAGCATGCAGACAGTGTTTTTTGGTAAAGGGCATAGCTTCCCATTCTTAAGGATGGGGGGAATATATTTTTGTTTATGTTGCAGTGGTTATTAATATTGAATGTCACAGCTGAAGAAGGTTTTTCTCCTTTTTATAATTAAAAGACAACAGCTGGTTTTCCATGTAATTAAAATTCAGCCATTTTTATACTACCTATACAGTTGAGGGCAGGGTAATACCTAGTGTTTATCTACTGGAACTGAAAAGAAAAATAGAGGAGGAAAAAAATCACCTCTTGTGACCTGCTGGAAACGCAGCCCAATTTCCTAATGCAGCCCAGGGAGCTGTTTGCCGCCTTTGCCACAAGGGCGCATTGCTGGTTCATGGTCAACTTGTTCTCCACAAACTCCCAACACTGTCCTCTGCAAAGCTGCTTTCCAGACTGTCAGCCACCAGCCTGTACGGGTGCACAGGTTATTCCTCCCCAGGTGAAAGACTCTGCATTTCCCTTTCCTGAACTTCCTGACAACCCTCTCTCCCCATTTCTCCAGCCTGTTGAGGTCCTTCTGAATGGCAGGACAGCTGTCTGGTTATAATCTACTCTCCCCAGTTTTGTATCATCTGCCAGTTTGCTGAGGGTGGAGTCTTGTCCGTTCATCCAGGCTGTTAATGAAGATGTTGAATTATCAACCCCAAGGGTTCTCCACTAGTGATGAGCCCTTTTCAGCCCAGCAGTTCTGTCAGTTTTCCGTCCACCTCACTGCCCATTTATTTAAGTTGTATTTCATCAGTTTGTCTATGAGGATGCTATGGGAGATAGTGTTGAAAGCCTTAGTAAAGCCAAAACAAACATCACCTACTGCTCTCCCCTTGTCCACCAAACTAGTCATTTAAAGGAAAAAAATCCTGTCCAAAGGCACTTGCCATAACTTCCCATAACCAACACAGAGATCATTTTCTACAGATAATTTTTGAGGAGCTATCTGAGGACATCAGGTAGGGAAAATTGTTGTGTGCAATAAACCCAACTTGTCTACTGAGTCTGGTTTTACTGTTCAATAGCATTATAAATTTTACTTTCCAGACCAGTCTGCCTTTACGGGATTTTTGACACCAAAACTCAGTTGGGCACTAAAAGACAAGGACTCAGTGGAAATAATGGAATTATTGCACATTACTATTACCCTGCTCAGCTACTAAGTGTTATCTACAGGTTTTATCCTCTGCTTCTCTTGCAAAATTAACAATGAAATTGAACTCGGCGACTATTCTCAAGTTGTATCAGCCTTCAAAGGAAATAATTCTGTGTAAGTCCTGAAAAAGGATTTGTGTTTTGCAAAATTGTCTTTTTTTTCCCCAGCTGTATCACTTGACTTAATAAAAATTAGGTCCTGTCTGATGCTTCTTATTTCATTTATAACCTCAGATTGACATGACTATAGAAAATCATTGCTATGTCTCTTTTTTACTTGCCACCAGGGGGAGGGCTCTGCTTGTTCATTTGGGATATGATTCAACAAATAATTAAAAAAAATAATATGCCAAATAGCAGGGTGCACCTCTGTGACTTCCCAGGCACGCTTTTGCAGCAGCTCTGCCTTTGTCTTTGCAGTGAAATTACAGCCTGTAAGATGTACGTTGTTTGTCCCTTTCTTTGCAAAACACTCTGATGTCAGAAGCAACATAGCCTCAAAGTAATTTTTTAAAAGTTCTTCATCTACAGACATCTCCCTTCAGTGACGGATGTGGGCAATGCGCGTCATCCTTTGCATTTAAGACCATCATCAAAAATTTACTCTCCCTCACCTCTTCTATCATGCATCTCCTTTCCTTCAGCACTTTATGCCTTCCAGACTTGCTACTTCCAAAGGAAAAAAATACTCCGTGATCCTTTTTACTTTGTTATCTGCCTTCCTCCTTTCTCTTTAATTCTTCCTACCCTCTATATTCAGACATGGTGAGCTGGTACAGCTTCCCCACCCTCCCTTCTACTTGCTTTTTTCTAGATTATGCTTTTGTCCTCTGCAGCAAGATGGAGCTTGGCACCTGCTAGCCTGCTTGGCATTTAGCTGGGGTCTCGATAGAGTACGACATAAATGCTGCCACAGCTTGATTGCCAGGGGCAGCTAGTTAACAAGTGTGAAAGCTGTTTCACCTCTCTGGATTGCAGGCTAAACTTACTTTTGATCTGTTACTTAAATATTTTTCTACCAGTTAGTTTTACACCTGGGCATTTTAGTTGCTAATGCAGAATCTTTTACGCTCTTCTCCTTTTTAATCTAGATTAGGTGATACTGCAGGCTGGCATTTTCCTCTGCGCAGAGAGATACATCTTGAACCTTCCATCCAATGGTTGCTTTGTCTGTGTTGTGTAACTTTATGCACACAAGCAGCTCCACTGGGTTTAGAATTGCTGCTTACAGGTCAGTGTGTGTTGTAGTTGCATTTAAAGTTAATTATACACCGCAGCAGCTCAACTGTGCACAGTAACCAAGGCCTCAGATTAGTTTGCCCCCATCAGTTTGTTCTGTGTGTTGCCCATCTGCATATGACTTGCAGTAAACCTGCATACTTACATAACTTCTTTGGATGCAATCTTTTTGGATACTTAGCTTCTGCTCCACTTGTGGTGATAACAAAACCCAAAGACACTTCAGATTTCTTAGTATAGACCCGGGGAGCTGCCAGGCCGAATCAACCTCATGTAAACAAACATGCTGTCAGCGCTCTTTCTCCTAGACACAACCCACAGAGGGAAAAAAAACCCCCAAAGTTAATTAAAGAGTGACTGGATTGCAGCTAGCCATCTGGCAGCCTGGGAGCAGAGGTTGCTTTGTGCACCTGGGGCTGAGCAAGCTTTAAGGAAGTGTCAGCTAGAGACACGGGAAACCTTTCCTTTGCCGTGCTTAGCAGCAGGGAACAAAAGTGCAACAACCAAGAACGCCAGCGTGGCCAGGGTGGCCCGCCCATCATCCTGGCATGCTGAGTTTAGTAGTCATTTACTTCAAATGCGCTTTTGTCCCCACGGCTGTTTGCCTGCCATCGTATCTAGCCTGTGTCAAACTGCTAGTGAGCTTCATTCATTGCCTTCACTTACAGCTTGTGTAACAAATACCTCTGAAGTGAGGTATTATTAAACCCGTATGAATGCAAGGTCGTATATCCACGGAGGTGATGAAACTTTCCTTAACTTTTGGCAAGAGGAGAGGCATTTGCATTTGCATTATGCTGTGATATTTATCTGCAACTGACCCAGTATTATGCCTGATTGGGTTTGCCCAACCAGGAGAACCACTCCAGGGCTGTTCCTCGACAAGCATGGCTATAGGTGGATCAAAACTTGAGACCTGAGGATGGAGGTTCAGGAAGCAATAAAGGTGGAATGACACCAAGCAGAACTCTGTTCAGGGCACAGGATAAAAAGGAGAACTTCACTGCAAGTCCACGCACATCTCAAACAAAGCAAAGCCAAAGGTTGAAGTTTATCTAGAAGACTGCACCCCACTTCCAGACAGTTGTGGAAGTTGTCTTTAGGGCTGACTGGAGAGGGGGGCTTGCTGCCTGGAGGGAGCCCCGAAACGGTCGTGAAGGTCTGTCGAAGTGGTAAAAGTCATTTTGTCTCAAAACTATCAGGCATGCTAATCCAATCCCCCTTTCTTCCTCCAAGATACAGGTGCCAATTTGTTAAGCAGTTTATTTGACTAAACTGCTTTTAGTTTGCTTTTCCTTTCAAAGTTTGCCTAGCGTAAGGAGTGGCTGCACAGAGTTCCCAGGCCTCTCATTGTGTGGGGAGCACCACTCCTGTGGGAGGTGGTGATTCACTCCGGCAGCGCCAGCCCAGTGCCACCACCTCAGCCTGCCCCAAGGAGCGGGAATCTCCACTGACAGGTGCCAGCCAGTTCCTCTGGCCTGTCACAGGCATTGGGGACAGGGTCCAAGATTTGAGTGATCCTCTCCAAGCTGTGAAAAATGTACAATTTTGTAATGGCTGAATCTACAGTAGGTTCCCTTGATTAGTGACCAAAAAAAAAAAAAAAAAAAAAAGATACCCCAAACTTCTCTGTTCACAGCTATGCTGGAAGCAGGGACTGGCTGACCTGTGCTCATGGCATTCCAGGTTCTGGCTGAGAACACCCAGAGAGGCTGTTACACGCCATGCTGTGCTGGAACTCCTCCCAGGATGGGGCAGAGCAGCCCACCAAGCTTGGTGTGGGCAGCAGGCAGGGTACATCCCAGGCATGGGATCACCAGGTGGGTGCATGCTGTAAAAACAATCGAGCATTTCTGAGCTTCTCCCATGGTCTGCTTTCCTCCAACCAGCACAGGTGTCTTGTTCTCCATTTCCCATCTCCCTGGCATGATGTGGGGGATGAAGGGGAGACGACTTCCTAGAGTTTCCTCCTTCTCAAAAGGGCATGATCCCATTGCTGCCACCCAAACCAGGGCAAGGGAGTGAAAGCTGACAGCAGCTACGTGAGGAGCCGCAGCAAGGCTGAAGGGGCAGAACAGTCTGGACTGAATTAGATCATTAGAGATCATTTGTTGGTATACACTCGTTTTTTTGGACCATTTTGCACATGCACAGCATGGTGTAGGTAGATATGCTGCAGAAATATGAATTGATAAGAACTGCAGATGTCCTCCCCGCTTTCTGAGTGTGTTTCAGGACACAACACAATATGCCGTGCATAAAAGAAGATGCATTGGCAGGACGGTCAAATCTGGCTGTCACTTTATTTTGCTATTTCTAATATTATGAACAGTTTTCAAAATCCCATTTGTAAGGATTTTGGTGCGTTAGCCCTGTTAAAGAGAATGAAATTCTCACACGTCTTGGGGACACAGCATGGGGCATACATGCTGTTTATTGCACGCTGAAGTGAAGAAGCACCTGGGTGAATGCTACCTATTCAAATAAGGAGAATTTTGTTTCCCCCTTGCAGTTGCTGTGTTTTCACCTAGTTTCCCTGGACAACAGCTGGTAATAAGCCAAAACTGCTGCTTTGTGTGCAAACTGTGCTTCTTTGGGATACAGTTTTGTCGGTGTGTGCCCAATGCCTACTACTAGCTTAGACGATGACTCTCTTAGACTCATGATCAATAATATTACTCCTTACAGCATCGCACACAGCAGACCAGCACCCTTGATTTAGGTGCTTTGGTGCTGCTCTTGCTTTAGTAATAAATAATCAATAAAATAGTGTTTTTAGAAAAGTGGGAACTGAAGAGATGAAAATTGTTTCCTTAGATCAATTGTACTGTGTGAGGATGCAGTATTTTGAACTAGAAACGTAGTGGAGTATGCATGCCGTGCTTGATAAATGTGCTTGCATAACTGCTGTGAGAGAGTGCGATAGAGCCACACATCAGAAAACAAGATAAAGCATAACATCTGCTTTCCCTTCCACCTCCATGGACTTGTGGGAGTTCTCTTCTGCTTCCTCATTTGCACATCTATAAATGAAAATAATACAGAACTCTGTCACAGAAAGTTGTGTGAGCAACTCCGGATTGTACAATGCTAAGTCCTGGAAGGGAAGTACACTGGAAGAGCTAATAATATTGACTCCATAAATTATAGGAATGTGGCTAAACAAAATGATAGACAGAAAGAATCATTACAAATTCCCCTGTCTCCTAATTGCCTGGGTGCACCCCTTCTTCTTTTGGTTAGCCCTGACTGAGAAAAGGCTTGTGCATCAACACTAGCATTTCAGGGATGGCATGAAATCTGGAAAAACCTTTGGGAAGTAGGCTGAACAGTGGCTCTGCGCTCGTGTCTGCAGACATGGGATGTTAAATCAGGTGATAACTGAGCAGATGCTCAAGGGACCCTAAGTCATAACGTGTCCTCTGCATCAAAGGTATAGGTATCTGCCCATGACCACTTGCCTTCCATGTTGGTGCTTTACAGGGCTGTTGGCTCACAATGGTTTGCTAGATTGAGTGTCAGTCAGCAGACAGAGGGACATGCGTTATTACCATCACCACAGACACCATGTTGGGTAGAGTGGAAGTCAGGTTTTGGAAAAGGCAGGGATCACATTTCCCACAGCAATGAGAGCACTGCAAGGAGCTACAAAGACTTTTGTAGGTGTCAAGCTTGCTAGACTGTCTTTAAAATAACTGTTGTAATGAGTCCAGGGTTTTGTTATGCTATCAGTTATGTCAGGTTGCCTACACAAAGCTGACACCTTGCTTACAGCTTAAATCAGGGCCTGGCTTATATAGCAATAATTTTAGTTGGGGTCTTGATGGCAAATAAATATTTTCATTCTAGATGAGGTTATAAAATCACTCCAGTGCTGTGTAGAATTGTCCCCTGGGCCACCTGGCAGATAGCTCTGGCTTGAGTATAATGGAGTATGATGAGTAAAATGGAGAAGCTGTATGGCATCTCTGATCTGCGGTGAGGTGTTCCTCAAAGCTTCTCTGTGTCTCTCCTGTGATTGTTCCTAAAATGCACACCTTGGCTAGATGCTAGTTATATAGCACTACCGTGCTCTCTGGGTTTCTACATTTTGATGATATTGTTAACTAGTCGACTGCCCTGGGGAAAATGTAGCAATAAAAGCAATTTACAGACTCCTTTAAAGTGGCTGAACTGTTACAAAGCTAAAGCTTGTCCAAGGGCTGGTTGACCTTCAAGCCAATCCAAAGGTGGTTACTGAAGATCATGAGATGTGCAAAAAGCTTCTACAAAGAGCCAGAGCGATCTCTCCTGTGTGGGCAGTGTCTGAGCTGCATCAGAGTGCTGCACATCAAACAGCACAGCACACCACGATGGGGCTGGGTGGGAAGGGAATGGAGCTCCGGGGGCCGCGGCAGGCTGCAGAGGTGCCTGCACCCCCCAGTTTTAGAGCCCTGAGGTGGTCCCTGGGGGCTGCTTAGCTGGTCGAGAAGAGGAGGCAGGAACCCTGAAACCTTCAGGTGGCTCCTGCTCCGACCTCCCCTCACAGGAGTCACCCTCTCCCCGGGCCCATCACGATCCTTTTCGTCATGCTTTGGCACTTGTTTACAGCTGGCATCGGGGAGGCACTGCCATCTTTGCTGGCTGTTTGGGAAGCACCTCCGTGGTTACACGTTTAAAACACCCGTGATTTCGTTCACTTTCTCTGAGGGATCACCTCCGAAAGAAAACTGTTTGGGTTTCCCACCAAGGGACAGGCCACAACAAGGTCTCTGTCTTTGAGCTTGGGGTCTGTTTGTAGGATTTTAAAGCCAAAAGAGTCTTCTGGAACCTCTTCATGAGTCCTCCTTCAGGCAAGCCACCTGAGGAGGTCACAGGATCTTCAGCCTGTGATCACAGGTCACAGCTGCCGCCTCAGGTTTTTCGTCCTCTCAGCAGCAGACCCGACCCTCAGCCCTCCCATCGGTAGTTCCTGCTGCTGCCACAGCCGACACTAGACTTCAGAGTTAACAGTTCTATGAAGTGAATTCCAGACCGTGTGGAGAGTGCGACAAGGACGGCAGGTTAGGGCGGCACCTGCGACGTCATTCCCGCCACCGGGGCTCCGGGAACGCCTGAGGTGATCCGCGGCCCCGGGGGGGAGCGGGGTGGGGGGCAAACGCCAGGACGGGGCCCCCGGGGTGTCGGGCCGCCCGCTGCCTCCCGCCGGCCGCGGCATGCGGAGCGGGGCCGCGCCCGGCCGGGAGCCCCCGCCAGCCCCGCCGAGGCTCCCGCGCTCCGGCCCCGCCGCCCCAACCGGCCGCCGCCCCCCCTGCCCCGCCGCGGCTCCGCCCCCGGGGCCGCCCCAGGTGCCGGCGGGGGGGCGGCTCCCGCCAAGCGAGCAGCGGCCTGGGGACTGGCTCGGCTCGGCGCTGCCGCTCCCGCTCCTCCGCCTCAGGTAAGGGGGAGCCTCCCGCGCTGGGCGCGCCGTCGGGGCGCAGCCGCCCCCGTCGAAAGTAACGGTAAGGGGGGCCGGGCGGCGCGGCGGCGTCCCTTCAGGCTCCCGCTGCGGGGCGGGAACCGTGCCTCGCCTCAGCGGCCCCGCCGGGCGCCCCGAAACTCTCCTCGGGGCCGTCCCCGGGCTCGGCGGCCGGCGGCGGGCAGGGCGGAGGCCCGGGCGGCGGCAGGGGGTGCACCGGCCCCCGGGACCCCCGCGGGCGGGCGTTGGCAGTGGTGCCGGGGGGCGCCCGGCGGGCAGCGGTTGGCGGGACGGTGTCGTGTGCCCCTGAGGTGCGGTGTGACAGGCAGGCCCTCAGGAGCGGCGGGGAGGAGGCGGTAACAGCAGTTACATCTCTAAAATAAATATTTGCCAGCAGTCAGAGGTGGTATAATGCTGCTTTACCTTTAAAATAGCCTGAGCGGGAAGGGGGGGCTGGAGGCCGGCGCCTCGCCGGCTGTTTTCCAGCTGGTGTGCGACCTCTGTCAGTTCCTGTCACCCTGGGCCGTTGTTTTCTGCTCAGCGAGTTGCAGCTGGGAAAAGCCACAAACTGGCGGGAAACGCGGGGGCTGGGGTGGGTTGGGGCTGCCCCGGGCAGGGCAGAGACGTGCCCCCCCTCCCCCCCCGGTGCTGCCCCCCACGGGTGTGAGGACGGGCCGCGGTGGGCAGCCAGCCCCTTACACAGAGCCAAACAGGTCAGTCTTTGGGATGTAATTAATAAAAAAAAAAAAAAAAAGTATAAACTTTCCAATTTCTCTGGTTCATGCTGTATGAAACACCGGTGGTCTTTTCTCCTCATGTCCTGAGGCTGTGCGCTGTTTTTCCCCGACGTTCCTCCTGTGCAGCAAGGCTGTGTCGTCTAGTGTGTGTGGCAACATTGCGCCGTGGGTATCGCCTGCGATACATCGCTAACGCTGGCACGAGCGTTCCCATCTTTCTGCTTCCCGAGGTTCTGTCTCTGCACAGTCGTTCTTACACCATGAGCGTCGGTTAGTTTGTGCAGTGCATCAGGTTGGTCTGACCTAAGTTAAGACTAACCTGGCCAAAATAAAAAAAATAAAAAAAACAAAAAGTGGGGGTGGTTTAATTTTAACCTGGATTTATCCCTTGACTTGAGACAATATAAGACCGTGGCCTCAGGAGTTTAATTCATGTTTCTTTGCACTTCCTTGGTGGCAAACCTGGTTTCAGCCTCTCCTGCTTTGTTCCTCATCGCTCCCTCCTGACCCGGTGCTGCACCCTCAGTAGTGCTACTAACAGTTTGTGGGGTTTCATAGTAGCCTGGCTTAGCGCTAGGTTCAGATAAACCTCCTCCTTTAAGCATTTTTTCTCCTCTCTCTCCCTCCCATGGTAAGAAATGTCAGTGGAACTACTTGCTCTGTGTATTTGAATCCGTACTCAGATAATGGGAGCACTGGTAATTGGCTTATAGTGCGCACAAGATCAAATCCATGTGCTTCTGTATGTAAGTGTGTAACTGAAAAGTGTTTATTTCCTGTTATTTGTGCTTGCTGTCCTGGAAGTGGTTGTATATGCATTTACTGAGACCTTGCTGTGATCACTGCCTTCAGGTCTGTTTTATCAGGACAATTTGTAGTGTAAGTCAGAAGAAAGGCGAATAAACCTATCTTTAAATCAAGCTTCCTTTGCAGTTTTGACAAAACTGCTGCCCTCTTGGCAGGTACGAAAAATTTTCAGGTGACAAATGGAGAAGACTTACTAGCTTTAGGTTTTAATAGCAGTAGTTCTTGCAAAATGTAGGTGTAGCAAAGTGATACATGTGGTATTCATTAGCATGCTAGTTGTCATGTAATAGTCATGTTAGCTGACTTGTGTGTGGTTCAGCTAGTTTCTCCTACTTTCATTTTCATGTGACCTGACACAGGTCCAGATCAAAATGAGCAGGTCGCAGCACCACATTTCAGGGTCTTGTATCATGCTGGCTGGTTGTAATGCCAGGGAAAGGCACTTGTGTCCACTTAACCCTCCCCGGTAAGTCAATGTCTGTTCTTTGTTACTCCTTTGGCCTGAAGAAGTAGTTTTTTCGGAGGCAGTTCTCAGTGGCTGACATTGGGAAATGTCCTGAACTGGTAATCTCAGGTATGCTTCTTGCTGTAAAAATATATCTTGTGCTTAAAGTTCTGCAGTGTTTAGTGAGCTCTTGCAAATGTGTGCTTAGCTTACTGCAGGGCGGTAGTATTTGATCTTTGACGTAAGCAGTAAGACTTACATTTGGAATATAAATATATTTGGAAGCATTAGCTAATTAAAGTATGGGAATTGCAAGGGTGCTTGTTCTAATCCTGGTTAGCAGGGGTCTTACTTTACAGCATGGAGAACATCATAGCACAGAGAAACGAAGTAACTTGTTGATCACAGATTTTCTGCTTGGAGGAGGAGGAGGACAAAAGGCAGCAAATTAAACTTCTGTGCTGCAGAGGCATCCTGAGCTGGCCCTGTACAGGTGGTTACCACAAGACAATACTAGTATCCAACCACCTGATTTGGTTAGGACAGCAGCTTGCTTTTACCTATAAATGAAAGGTTTTAGACCTGGTGATGCAGAAAAATCTGTAACTGTCTCCTGCACACCTGTGGGGGGAGTGTCTACCCGAGTCTGCATATAGTCTGACTAGCTGCAAGTAGTATGAATTCTATCATCTGCCTGATCTTGCCTTATCTTCTACCACTGTGGGAAGGCATGGTCACGGCTTTCTCTGTGGAGGGCTTTATCCCATAACAGAACATAGCTGTGCCCTGCCTTCCGGCTGGAGAGGGATCAGCAGGGAGTTACACATGTCTTGGCAGCAGAATTGGTATGGGTTTGTCTTGTATGTTTGTTCTGAGTGCTTTTATGTCACTGCTACTTCAGTGTATTCAGCAGTTGGATACTCAGAAGTATTTCACTATTGTCATTTTGTTCTCAGAGAAAGTGAGGCAGAACTGCCAGGGTGGAGAGCTGATGAGAAAGGGACTGATGCCCATTATCTTGGCCATTGCTGCAATGTTTGTAACAGGAAGCAAGAGCTTTAATGATGGTGAGTTTTATAGTAGCAATCAACATCTTGAGCTTGCACTGTCTTCTGGAGGCAGGGCCGGTTCAGGGTCAGCCTCAGCTAGCGGTTCTGTTGGTGTAGAAACTGGTTGGCTTCTTTGGTTTCCAAACTCAATGGAATATTCAGGGAATTGCGGAAATCTCCTCTGCATCTGCTTTCTAGGGCATAAGGAGGATGTAGATCTCTTGTTCTGTGCATCATCTGGGAGAGAGCTGAGCTGGCCTTGGTTTAGCTCCCCTTTAGAAGAGGATGTCTTTGTACTGTTAAGTATTTTCCTCTATGTCTTCTGGAGTAGCGTGTTTGTCAACAGGCATGGAACTATGTGACGATAAAAGAGCTGCAATGAAAATGCTCATAGAAGAGAGTAAAAAATGTGAGAACTTTTATTTCTTTACATTTTTGGACACTGTAAAATTAGAGTGACTAATTCCTCCTTCCTGAGGGTTTTGTTGTGGCTCTAAAATGGACTTTAAGGATGTTGAAGGTTGTGGAGGAAATGGGAGAGGCATGGCTCTAGACACAGACATTTGGCTTGAGGAAATCTAACAACATTCCCTGCCTGCTGCCTAACAAAGTGTAGTTGTAAAGGTAGAGAGCTGATAGAAAAGGGTGATATCTGCAGGTTCTTGACTTCTGTTCCACGCGCAGCAAATTCTTTGAAGACTTTTTAAAGCCTGTGTTTCCAAATTTGAATGGGTAGTTAACAATAATAAGTAACCACCTATGTTGTTTAGAGGTTTTTATCGTTCAGTTGCATATATTGAACTCATTTGTAGCATGTGAATTCCAGACCAAATCCACTACAAGCATCTTCTTGCAAAGACTTCTGGACTCATTAATAAATCAATTTTATTTTTTGCTGTCAAGATGAGGGGCTTATTTTTTTAAAGTAATAAACATAGACTTAATTGTTTTTCTGTTTACACTGTTGAATTATTTTTGTTCTAGATCTATCAAGTAAGTTATTTGGATGACACCTCAAAATCAAGTTCTGGACAGTACTGAAGTACAATCCAGAGGCTGTCCCAGGGAGCAACTGTTGCAGAGGGCAGGGGTGTGAGAACAGGGGGAAACATAACGGATGCTGAAAAATGCGCAATACTCTGGGCAAGAGCAAGGTGCTGTCCTGTTGCCAAGTGAGATGATTATCAATTGTGTGGATCGTGAGAACAGATTTGCCCTTGTTTGATCCAAATTCTGATCTGGAATAGGTGGCTGCAGCTTGTTATTTACATAAGGTCTGAATTTGTCCATGTGTTTTGGCAGTCTCCACAAGGCAAGATAATGTAAGTGAAGATGATAAATGGGGTTTTACCTTTGTTTATTGGAGAGGAAATGCACTAGAGACAGAGTTGGCCTTTAGATTGTATTAGCCATGAAAAAGAGAACTAAATTCTGTTATGTTTTTCTGCTCTAAATCTGGAATAACTACTACTTTAAGGTAGTTATTTTTGTGTAGATGCAGACATTTTGTAAGTTGAAGACATTTCCACATCCTACTGCAGTTTGCCATTGCAGCACAGGAGACTTTGATGCAGGCTTTGTGCAAAACACCCGTGTATACAGATGTATTTCAGCTGCTCCTTGGTTCTACTTACTTTGCTGCCTTTCTGCAGGAAACATGTAATGATTCCCACGCGAGGTTTTGCATCCACTTGTAGGATTGATCAGGAACTTTTAGATTAATCTAGATAATCTCCCTTTAATAAATTTTAAACTGGGGGCTCCGAATAGCTGATGTTATCTTAATGTCCATTACTAACCAAGCACAAGTTTCCGTTCTCTTTGTACACCAGGGCTTTCTACTTCACCTTCAGTGAAGGAGTTTCAGACCTTTACACAGCAGTGTATTCACAGTATGACCTGCCTGCCCATTAGTTTCTTACATAATATTTCCATTATCCATCTTTATTGTAAACATTGTAATCCTTTTGCTTCTACATCGCAGGTTCAACAGTGTGACCACTCTCTTGATTCGTATACTCACAGCAAAGCCTCCATCTGTCTCATGGATTGTAGATCTAAATTGGTAACTATCACTTGCTTGCAGTATTTATTAGCGGTTATGTTAATTGCTCATACTGTGTTTTCTGCTACTGCTAAATATCTCTTGTAGTAAAGCGTTTGTATAGGACTCATTCAGGTCACAGCCTTACTTGCTTTACATACTTATTCTTAGGGCAGCATATGTTGGCTGTAAAAAGATTCCATTACTTGATAAAAATCTGGTTCAGGATTTAACACAGTTCCTGAAAAAGGAAAAAAAAAATTTTCTGATGACAGAACACAGAAAGGGAGTGAGTTTTTGTAACAGAAAATTGACATAGATGTGCAATTTGGGAACTGGAATATTTTTAATGTGGATGCACATTTTAAGACATTTAGGGGAAAAAACCCACAAGTTAATAACTCCTTTTGGAAGAAAGTTATGCTGCATGTCAGTAATGCCTCCCATGGATTACTGCTAAGCTGTAAATATTGGAGATGAAGAAATTTTTTGGTTTAGCTACGTTTTTGTTTCTTCCCTACCACATAACTTACCAAATAGTTTCCACAGCCTTTTAGCACCTTCAGAGCTGTCTACACTGCTGCTGTCCTATGTTTCTATAAGAGCCTTGGTGCACGTATGATCTATTTGACTTTAGCACCATGTACGTGGGTGGGTTTGTTGAAACTTTTACCTTTTTTTAGCCTCATTATTCCTGCTTTTACCAAATGAATGTATCTAGTAATCTCTTTTCTTCCTTCCACACTCCTCAGCGCCTATGGGTAGCCAGGAGTCTAATAGGTGCAGCTGTGTTTGTGGCTGTGCCCCTTCTTTTGTTGCCTGCTGTAAACTACTTCTTCCTTCTTGACTGATAGTTGTTAACTTTTTTCTCAATTTTTCTCTGGCTGATCTTGAGCACTGGAACTTGGTGTAGTCAAAGGAATGGTTTAACTGATAGCCCTGTAAGGCAATAAAACAAGTCCATTAGGAGAGACAGCAGAGGCTCAGTTGCTGAACACGTGTGAAGGAAGGCTGGACCCAGCCTGGAGTAGCATGCTGTTGTAAGATCTTTGACTCTTAGAAATATAGAAGGGCAGTTTCTCCCTCATCTTCTCACCTGCCTAATAAAAGAAACGTGTGTGTGCTAGCAGATGATGATGAAACAGTTAAACAATCACATTTAAATTGCTGCTGGTCCTATATAACACACAACATACGCAGTAAATTTGTTTTGGCTTTAAAAATAAAGCAATGACAAATATTAAATATGTTTTTACTGTTATAAATGCACATAACTTGTAATATACAGAATACACAGGTTCATAACAAGTTGAAATTGCAGATGTGTCATAGGTGTAGTTTGAAGTATAAGTTCCGTCGGTGTGACTGTGTTTCCATAGTTAACTGAGGTGACTGACAGCAGACAATGAGACTCATTCCCAAATTCAGATTTCTTCCTCATGATGTTGTGAGTGAGAATGGGATGTGAAAATGGCCTCTTTGAGCAGACCCATGTGTCTGCTAATACAGAGATATTTAAACTTCCAAGGGTAATGATCAGGTTTCTTGTTTCTTGTCTGTGAGAGGGTAGAGACCAGCGCTCTTAGTTGGTAGCCAAAACCATAAGTGCTGGCAACACTTGAAGTCAGCCTTAGGTTTTTTTCTGGAAATGAATGGATGGCAAGATACACCAGTTGATTTCTACCCAACACCTTCAGCTTTAGACAGCTCATGTACTGCTTTTTGCTGAAGTTGGCTGTAGGCAGTAAATACTGCGGAACAGGGGCAGTGGTGACCACTTTCAGTAATTTGTAAGAGCTGTAACACTTTGGTTTGTGTTGCATTACAGAACAGTTTGATTCTTCACCATGATGTTGGTCACAAATTAAAGAGCACAGCTGTGTGGAGCCATCTGTATGACACATTTCAGTGGGTACTGAAGGCAGTGAAGGCTGGTTTTCCATGGAGGTGTCTTAGGGCGACAGGCTTCTTTTCTGTAAACTTCATTAGACCAAAATAGAAAATAAAGGCAGGAGAGCCACCTTGACTGAAGAACATATTCTTTGGTGGATAATAAGCTCTGATTAAGATTTTATTGCTTTAGAGCATTTGTAGCATCCTCCTCCTGTGTGTTTTCTCAGTCTAATAAAAGACAAGCTCACACTGCAGGCTTTTTGCTCAATAGGGGAATAATAAGGTATCTCATAGCTACATAACTGCCGATTCTTGCAAAACTAGTTGGAAGTGGATGTGTTTGAGACCTTATTCCCATTGCAAAAGCATGTGGGGAAAACAGGTTGTCAATGTTAGCATGCTCTTAGCCAGAAAGAATTAGGCTGCGCAGGCAAAGAACTAAAAGATGCAAGGTCTTACACTGAAGTGTTCGCAAGGGCAGTCTGATTGTTTTCTTCTCCTGGGTAATCGATTTTCTGTAACATAGCTAAATCTTCCCTGTGTAAGTATTTTCTTGAGGATTATTCCAAGGCAATCAAAATGGAAACAGTCATGAGCCTCTCTTTTGCGCTCTGCATTGCCAGCTGTGTTTGACTTGGTCTTCCGTAACAAAACCCTAGTTAGTCTGCATGTCCTTGTCAAACAGCAGAGATGCTGCTGTATTTGGAGACATCCTAAGCAAAGAGCATGTGTGGCTGTGTACCCAGAGAGCAGGGGGTTACACTGCCAGATAAATGTCCTTCCACCAAGGAGGAAATAAAATCCTCCAGGAGTGATGGCTGCACGAGCTGTTCCAACAGGTTGGACAAGAGCTCCCTGATGTAGACGTGTAGTTGTCTTTTCCCTCTGCTGCTGAATCTCTGCCAGGTGCGGAGGGCCTGCAGGAGATGTGAATTTGTGGACCTTTCTCTCAGTAGCATAGCAACTGCTGTTGCTTCCCACTGCTTGGTCCCCTCCACTTGGCTCCCTCAGCTGTGATGGTTCAGGAACTGAACCAACTTTAAAAACAGCCCTGCAAAACAGGAGAAGTTGTAGGAGGATTTATTTTTAACTGGGATCTCTCTGTTCTTTGAACCAGCTCTCTGCGTGGTCCTCAGGAGTGGCATAACTAGGGAGTGCTTGGAGCAGGCGTGGGACAACAAGTGGGGAAGAGGAAAGGAGGGGGGAGGAGTACTGGGAGAAAGGTCTGCTGACTTCTGGCTTCAGGATTCAAGCATAAATTCAGGGGCAGTCCTGGTGGAATACAGCTTCAGTAATGATAAGCCATTAGAGGAGTCATCAGTAATTAGTACTAAAGTCCTTTCAGTTTCACTTTGTTGACCAGAGAAAGGGCAAGGGGAAAGCCAAATTTAAGCAAGGGGGTGGAATTTTCTTTGGAAATTTTGTGCTCTGACATGGCCTCTATGATTCAAGGAACCAACCTGCAGCATCTCCAGTGTAGCACAGTGTCACGCACAGGCCAGCAAGTGTTGTGCTTCTATGACAACAGCCCTGCGTTCTGTGCAAGTATCATTTGATCTTATTTTCTGCATTGTGCTTCTCACAAAGCTGCTCTAGCTGGCCACATTCTGTAATTGCTTTTTTAACTGAGATCTGAAAGTTGCATTTGTAGCCAGGTACACTTTTGATTATAGCAGTCTAGGGGGGTTAATGGAAGCAGCAGTGTTTCATTGAAAAGATCAGCTTGGAGTGTGTGGATGGATTCTGCAAAGGCAGGGGTGGAAAGAAGATATCGATTCCTGTATGATTTGTTAGAGGTCTGCCTATGAATCTTTAAATGACCAGGCTTCAGGTGATGAGGGGATCCCATTTTTAAGACTTTGTGAGTGGAATGGAGAAGTAGAGATTTTTAATAGTGGGGTTTTTTTTTCCTTCTTTAGGAAGTGCACATGTGTTCTTAGTGGCATTTGTGGAAGATACATATATGTATGAGGAAGATAAATTATTCAGAGATAACTTACTGTCTTCCAGCTTGGTGATGGTACAAATGAACTAATCATCTGGGTTCATAATTTTTGCAGCTGAGATTTCTGATATTTGAACTGAGGCAGTGAGTGGATTGGCCCGAGTGAGTGCATGAAAGTCAGTTGGATGTTGAATTCTTCATTTTAGAAATTCCTGTTATGAACCACAAGACATGGGTAGAAGAGCCCTTTTCTGATACACCGGTGAGAAGGAAATCTGTGCTTGTGTTTTCTGGAGTGCTTGCAAAGGACTGTAGTGTTGCTGAATAGCAGCTGAAGTTCAGAAGAGTGTGTATCCGAATTGCATAGAATCCTACAGAGAATCACTTGTGGGAAGATTTTACTGCATTTAGTGCAGCTGTTGACTGTTGAGCCACTGAGAGAAGTTCTTCAGGAACTGTACTTGTTGATGCAATCTGAACAAAATGTCTGCTGCACCAGCCCTTGAAACCATGAGAAAGTTGCATGTGTTTAATCAGAGATAAACAGCCATGCGTATTTTACTGAAGCTTAAACGGGATCAGTTTTGATTTCCTTACCCTGTGTTGGGAATTTAAGTCATATTGTCTTTCCTATTTAAATTGCCTTTGGACAGCATTTTGGTTTATAACTGTTCAACTACAGTGAGTTTTGAATTGCTTTGTTTTGTGTCAGTGGGTGAGTGAAGTCCTGTGTGCAAGTGAGACTTGCCAAGAAGGAAAGTATTTGGGCACGTGGTGATAGTAGACATTGTGAGTTTTGTTCCCCAGGGTGCCTGTGAATCTGAGTTGAGGGGGAAAAATAACTTACTTGGTGCTTTCTGATGCTGCACACAAGTAGCACATGGCCTAGTTTGCACGAGTAGCTGCTGATCTGACCTGTGCTGTCATTGCCCCGGTTTGCCAACCCTATGACCAGTTCTAAGGAGCTGAGACCATTGCTTGTTTGATGTGGGGTAATTTTTGGAACACCTAAAAGTGTTACATATCTGATAAAAGGTAAAGTTTCCTTTTTCTCCTCTCAGTAGTAATTTGGTCTGTATAGTTGTCTCCTGCTCTGTACAGAGATGAAAAGTTGGGGCCTTGCGTTCTCCCTTGGAGTGTCTAAGCTGCATGTATTACAGCAGCCAAGGCTGCGCAGTGAGTTCCACCTGTCTGGATACTTCCGATTCTGCAGCTGCGTTTTTGGTTTGTGAAGCCAGTTCAGGGTCACAAGAGGAGGAGGGACCTCTGAGGCTGCATCTTCCCCCCTCCGCACCCCACTAATATCCCCAACTCTCACGTCCCCATAATAAGGGGTAATTTATCCATCCCAAATGCTGCCTGCAGCCCCAGTGGACCCTCATTTCATGCAGGTGCTGTTTATTTTAATTGCAGTCTTGAGAGTACATACGTGTTGGATGGATTCAAAGTTTTCAGCTGAGATTCCTGGTGTTTCAACTTCTCCCATTGATTTTCTTTTTTCTTCCTTCTGTAAATGTTGAGGACCAAACTTCTCTGGTGGTGGTGCATGTGCTAGAAATGCAGATTTCCCCTAGTAGTCATGAAAGGAATTATTTAGGTTTACTTGCCTTGGAGGCTGCTTAGCGATTGCATAGTTGGATTCACTGTCAAAGATTTTAGTTCTTGGTTGCAGTACTCCAGTTTATTGGAGCAACAGAAGTGGCATGCTGCCACAGGAGTAAAGAATGCTGTTTCCCCACTAGTATTTGAACAATCTGTAATAGCCATCTGTTATTCTTTTAAACACAAAGCTGTGTAACAGGTGTTTTTCTTGCATTTGGAAATCTTAACTTTACAAGTAGATAATAGAAAATTAAAGCCAGGATTTTAAAGATTTCAAGGTGTGTTCCTTTTCATTCAGCAGATATAGTGGTTTTGATGTTAGAAAGATGAGAGAGAAGCTAAACATATGGTACACACTTGAGGAAAACAAATGCTGAACTGCTCTTAAATCTGTTCTTTTTCAATGTTTGTCATTTTTTTAGATGGCTTCAGTAACAGATACCAGATACAGGCAGAAAGATACCTCAGATCAAAATTTTGATTACATGTTCAAACTCCTGATCATTGGCAACAGCAGCGTGGGTAAAACATCCTTCCTCTTCAGATACGCTGATGACACTTTCACACCAGCCTTCGTTAGCACAGTAGGAATTGACTTCAAAGTGAAAACCGTTTACAGGAATGACAAGCGGGTGAAACTGCAGATTTGGGTAAGTGCCAGTGTTTTCAAAAATACTTTATATTAATCCCAGCAATGATATGGTGATAAAAAAGTAGGTTGTTTGGAAACAGAATTTTGGATTAATACAGGTTTTGATTGCTCGTAAGTTTTGTGTGGCTGTATCATGTGTATCCCTGCAGTGTAGCTGAGTAAGTTCTCCTTGTATCACTGTCTTTCTCAACTAGTGGGACTCCTGATATGACCTGAAGGAGCTGCATGTGTTCCCAGGGGTCAGTGTGCTGTTACACTGCGACAAACCCAAGGCGGGTCTGGAGCCCTTTAGCAGCACTTTTTGAGTGAACACTAGTAGGTGAAAAAATTCAGTGAGTGTTCAACGAGTGAACTCTACACGTAGCTTCTATTATCAGCTTATGTCCTCCAAATAAGGTGCTTGTATCTTCCTGCAACTCATGTACCTGCTCAGCAGCATCAGGACAGCTCACTTCATCCATCCAGGATTCCTCAGGCAGAAGACAGAGGCATGCTTCTAACGATCTATGCTGACACAATTTCTTGGTAAATCAAATGGGAAGAGAGCCTGTGCAGGTAATCTGGAGGCTCTGTCTCCTGAAACATCCAGTCATGGCACCTTTTTAGCCTTTTTGAATTACAGAATCTTAACCTAGTTAAAAAAAATAAAGTTCCTGAGCAGCAGAGTGGCAGACCAAGGCCAAGCAATTGTCAGTAGCTCCTGATGTTCCTTTTTAGGGAAAGCAAGTGTTTTCTTTTATTCTTCTTGCTGGCAAGTGACTTAAACCTATGGTGCAAATGCAATTTATCCTGATGGTGCTTAAACTCTTTGTGTCCCAGTGAATTACTCAGTGTGGTTGAAAAACCTAGGCTCAGATTGCTGTGTTTTAAAGTAGCACTGGGCTCCAGCTGGAATTCCGGTTAGCAAGATTCTTCTCTTGTGTTTTTGCATAAAAAGACAAGACCTCAAACAGAAGATGAAGCTAATAATTCTCTTAAACAATTTCAAAGGAGTTAGCTCACTAACTCAAAGTAGCTGCCTCCTTAGTGGTTTCTCCCACAAGTTAAGTTTAAAGTTCAGATTTGAAGGTAAGTTGAAACTGGGTAGTATTTCTATGCAAATCCTGCTCCAGCTAAGAGAATAGTCTTCTAATTGATCTGAATACACTTGATTTAAATGCAATAATTAAAGATTAATTATAAATGTAGTCTTTTAGTCACAATAAATAACCCAAATATGATTACTATCTTGAATAGTCATAATAAATCAGAATCTAAAATGAGGATTACTTTTTTTACTGCAACAATATGATTAATTTTATTTCTGTGTTACTGGGTACAACATACAACAAATTATTTAATAAAAGATCCTTTTCATGTTTCAAAATTCTGGCATTGAAACTAAGGTAGATAACCTGACATGAAGCTGTTTGATTTAATTTAGGGATTAGGTAATCAAAATGTTTGTACTTCAGGCCCCATAAGCAGCTAAAGATGATTTCCATCCAGTCTGTCTGTCTGAATCTTGGAATATGAAATTCTCCAATATGTTGCGTAAAAGCAAGACAGAAAGCACCATGAAATATTGGGTTTTTTTGTCCCCAAAGATACTGGGATTAAAATGAATTAAGTGATGGTCTTAATTAAATTTGTTTGTAGGCTTTGGGGGGAAAAAGGCTTTAATAATGTTAAACTTCTTATGAAAAGACATGTCAGGTGGATTCCTTAGAGACTGGTATCTATAGGACCTGTAGTATTGGAGTTACCAGCAACACTGTTGATTTAAAATTTATTTTCAATAAAAGGTTCATGTAAGTGACAGTTTCCAGAGTGGCTCGTGTTCTTTTCTTCTCTCTTCCTGTGCTCCTTGCATGGATCCCTGATGTGAGTCATGATTTAAAGACCTTAACAAAAACATTAAGTGTGTACCTCAATAAAAACCACAGTATTTGAACTTGTTTACCTCCTGCCTCCTGAAACTAAACTTGTAATTTTAATGTATACTTCAGGGTACATGTACTAGTAGTGGGGACCATTAGGATACCAAAACTATGCGTTCCTGTGTGTAGGAAGGTAGTGTTTTCTTACCAGTCTGTCTTCCAATGACTTGTTTTAAATGATTTACAGCTGCTGGAGTGCCTGTGAGTATGGGACCCCGCAGCTCCACTGAACGCTTTGCTTTGACTTACAACTTTCCGGTTATGTTGACCTTTTTTTTTTTTTTTTTTTTAATTATGCTCCCCCTGAGCTTGGTTTTGAGTCTTACCTGAATCAGGTTTAATGTGAAACTAATGTGAAGCAAAGTGAAGAAGGAAAAGGCACAAGTGTTAAATTAATCACTTCAAATGTGTTTATAAAATCCAGAGAGGAGCACTTCTAGGAACCTCTAATGTTCTCTGCTCTGTGGAGCCAAGTCTCTTTCAGTTCATGGATGCTTGTGGAGACCTTAAATGTATGCAGCTGTGGTAAACTGGAGATGCTCAAGGGCTGTGCACAAATAACCTTGTTTTGTGGCCTACAAATCTCAAGGCAGGGGGAAAGTTACTACTGCAGTGCTGTGATCCATAGAGATCAGTGGGACTTTCTACATTGACTTCTGCCTGTGTTGAACAGAAAAGCAGAATATTTGGATGTAGGACCCCAGCTACAAAGAACTCCTTGGATTTTCTTAAAGCCAAGAAAAATTGGCACGGCTTCAAGTGCCAGGCGGCTGCACGTAAAGACTTAACAGTGTGTCACTGTGTCAGTAAATGTCTTTCTGACCTGTCTCATCACTAATATCTCCAGTAGAAATTGATGAGCGTTTTTTATCTAGAGATGTAGCTTTGCTGTTTGTGCTGAGTCTGATGAAGTCTCTATTTTGTGAATCAGGATTTGACAAGCTGTCAGATGTATTGATCAAAAAAGACTGCTGCTCTGCTTAATTTTGATGTCATTAGTGGGCTTTTTGCTTTCTTGACACTTCAGTCGCCCAAATTGATAATAAAAGAGTCCTTCCAGTTGTGCTAGTGACCTAGCAATCTGGGAAATTATCTCTTGATTTTGGGAGGAATGTGATATAGCAAAGAGATTCATGGTGTTTTTAAGGTAGAAGGATAGCTCTGCTGCTAGAGAACAAAACAGTAAAATGGTCCAGAAATGGATTATGTGAAACATTGTTTTGCAGGTATTTTTGGTGGAGTTTTTTTTTTTTTTTTTAAAAAAGAACTCCAAGGTCAGTTGACTGTGGTTTAATTTCAAGTCTTTTGTGCCTTATTTAGGAATGGTGGCTTTATGTAAATAGAATAAATGGCATTGACTGAGAAAGTTCATTTTGTAGTTGGATGAAGTTTGGTAATTGAAACATTTCTAATGTAAAACATAACTTAAATATGTTAATATATTATGTAGATGTTCTAATTTCTACATAAATGTAATTCCTGAATTAGATATGTTTTATGCCACTGCTATCTGTAATAATGCTTTCATATAAAGCATTTCCCTTACAATATATTTGCAAGAAGCCAATTTATAATATCTCTGTGCATTTGGGTTGTATATGTGGATTATTTCTTTTTTGACCAACAATTTTGTATTCCCAAAGTTGTTAATTACTGAAGGAAAGCTATTATATTTTCAGCTAGGTATGCTTTTTATTATAAATAAACCTCAAAGGTAACATTATTGTTTCCTTAGCAAATGCATACAGTTAATACTCAGTGCAGTGTTCAGGTTGCCTAGCAGCTAGAGAAGGCCACTTTGCCCAGATCCAGATGGAAACAGGGTGAATGAATAAAAGCAATTTGGGTTTTAGGTGAGAGCAATGTACGATTTCTTTTTTCCCTTTTCCCTCGATGCATTTGCGTGTCTATTCGTAAGTAATAATATCTTCAGTGCTGTGCTGCTCAAGAGTTCTGCTGTTAACTGCTGAGGGGCAAATTCTGGTCCTTCATGCCGGCCCAGTCTAGGTTAATTCCATGAGCTCCTTGGATAGTAACAGAAATTTACTGAAGGAAAATCATTGACAGTGTTTAGCCACTTGCACATCACAACGCTTTGCACACCACACAATGCGTGCTTTCTGCAAGGGATTCCATGACACTTTTGTACAGAACCCTACACTGTGGAGTCTCATTTTTGGTGCACTTACCAAACAGAACACATAAACATATATAATTAATAACAAACTTAACTAAACTCAGGGTTTGGCAACTGATGTAGTTGAAACTATTTTCAACCCCCCTTTTAAAAGGCAAATAGAGGTTAAATTTAACTTCAGGTTAAAAGGCGAAAAAGGACGTGATGTTCAGATGGAGACAGTATATTTAGACTGCTGTATGGTTTTTCTTTTAAGATGCTGCTTAGCAAATTTGAACTGCTAGGATGAGTATAGCTTTTTCTTTCCCATTAACAAAAATGTTTCTGTGGCTTAACTGCTGAAACCTGTAGGGGTCTGAGATTATCTGTAGTCAATGTCTGAATCACATGTTACAGCTTTCAGGCACAGCTGGGAAGAAGGCACAAAGCAACATTGCTCGTTTTTGTGGGAAGGATCTTAGAAAACAGAAATATGACAACTGCTAATTATGCTGAGTGGCAGTTACCATTACAAAGCAAAAAAGTGCGAACCAAAATAAAACCCAAGCTCTGTAACCATCCAGAAGGCAAATGTGCAGTGTTTTTTAAAAGATTTTTGTATCATTTGTTGCCTGGATGAGAGGATGTTAACAGTGCAGCTTGCCTCATGGGGAAGGGGTTCAAAGAAGTAATGCTGGTAACTAAGTTCTTTTTTTAATTTAGAGGAGCTAAAATTAGAACACCATCATACTTGATTGTAAATTTTAATGGTAATTGCATACTTAACCAAAAGCTAATTATGCATTTCAGATGAGAGAATCTATCTATTCCCCTGGCATCTCATTCCCATCATGTTTTTGTTAAGTTCCTTATAAGCACTGGCTTTAAACTTGAATGCTTGCACAAAACTTGTTTATTAGAAAAAAAAGACATAGTAAGAGTTCTGTAGTTTAATATACAGATGCAGTAACAATGGATGTCTGTAAAGATCTAATGGACCTGATTCTGCTCAGTAGATTCACAGCTGTTGTGAAATCCTCTGATTTTGTGTTTAGAGAAAGAACTAAAATGGGCAGTCATGATAGTGAAAAGAACAGGTTGATCTCTGTAAAAGAGGCAAGGATTACATCTTATTTGTAGCATTGAGGACTTACTGGGTCCCAGGAATGGAAATCATCAAGGGTGAGTGGATGTAAAGCACCACTTCTGATGTTAAAATACAATGCAGAATATTTGACCAGAGAAGAGATGCAGTAACAGTGTTTGTAATTCAGTTCCAAGGTCTTGGTTATATCTCAAGTAATAATACTTTTTGGGAAGAACTTGGTGCTTATGTCACTCCTAGTAGTCTTTAAAATTAGAGTTGCAAGAGTGATACAAGTGAGAGAAATAAGGACTTAACTAACCACCCAGGGTTTTATTTTTATTCCACTCACTATTGAATTTATTAACAGCCTAAGCTTACGGAGAAGGGCATTCCTGTGTTTGCAGTGAAGCAGGTGACGTGGAAGGGTTATTTCTGTTTATATTTAATCACCTCAATCCCATTGTTATCTCATTATAACTCTACAGTGAAGGCCAAGTTTAGCTTCAGTCTGAAGCTCTGTTACTGCTGGATTTACTCCTGCTTACAATATTGGGTTTGCTCTCACTTTGAAGCTTAGTATCTCTTTTTGTGCAATGTTTTTGCAGTTACTAGATATGTAGAGCATCGCCCTTGTTTTGTGCATTTCAGTAAAATTAAAAAGGTACGATACTGCATTCAGTGGTACCAGGCTTTATCTAAGAGCAGGGTGGAGTGTATTTGTGTTAGTTGATTAAGAGCTGCTGATAGTTCAAAGTTTTGGACCTTTTCTAGAGAAAATGGGCCAATGTTAACCGGTCGTCCAGTAGAGGAAGAGGTGTACATGGGAAATTTCAAGGGAAATTCTTTGATTGATGTAGTAAGCCAGTTAAGCTTTGAAAGGACAAATCAGTTGCTGTTCTCTTGACATTTTGCATTTAATGCATTTTATGCCACAAATTCAGAATATTTGTTATCATGTTATATAAGGTCTTTGATTCATGTGCCTCAAAATGTTTTCCTGTTGTCCTTGTCATATCAGAATCCCCTTTAGTATGATTTTCTTTCACAGTGTTATCTTCTGCATAATGACTAGGTATATTCTATATTTAAATATGCTTGGTTACGCTGTGACCAGTTACGAGATAGTACAGTGGGTGGAATTTATGAGTTCTCATAGTATTTGTCTCAAGTGAGCATGTACTTTAACAGTGTCATAAGTTTTTGGTCAAATGAAAAAAATATAACTATTTGTTGAGCTTATTCACATTTATAATTTTCATGCATTGTGTTGTCTACTGCAGTGTCATGTTTATGCAACACATGAATAGGCTGAATGGCTGATTTTAGAGATAAAAACAGGAACCTGAGACCACAAAAACTGGTTTTAAGATGTGAGAAATTGTACCCTGTAGCACATCTGGAGTGCCCGGGAGTTTAGAAGTAGGTACTTTGTAATTTATTTTCTGTTGTCTAGCTATCTAATGTCATCCTGACTCATTAAACAGCATGAACTAAGCTCCCAGATGTTGAGCACTGATTTTCTGTGTTTCTGTTGGTAAGGCTATTTGCAGTCATGTGGAGGAAAGGTTGTACGAGTATCCCTGAAGCACCTTTTGATTTGTTAGAAAGGTGAGTAAGTGCTGATCCTTCCAGCACAGAGGAAATGATGATGTTGTTCCCTTTGCACAGGGATTTTTTCCTAGGGTTTTTTTTTTACTTTTTATTTTTATTTTTTTAATATTTTTTTCTTTTAATAACCAGGTTCCCAAAATAACCTCTTACCTGGTTATTGTAGTTAAATTGTGCTGAAGCTGCAGTGTAACCACAGTATGCTCAGAGATCCACCTGACTGCTGCGCGTAGTGTTGGAAGGCACCGGCATAGGACTCAGCAGATGTTTATGGGGCTGACAGAAGGAAACACTGGTGAGAGGCACCAGAAACTGGACAAAAATGAAGCATGCTCTCCTGCATTGTGGAGAACTGGGAGGCCTATGGCTTGCTGGTTAGGTTCTCCCATCTGTAGAACAATGTAATGTTTTCCAGGAGACACTGATCTCAACCTAGATTTCTGGTCAGCTGTTCTGGCTACCCAGCAAATACTAATGAGAGTGGTAAAGTGGGAAACGCATAAATCCTGCTTGGGGTTAGATAACATCTTTCAATAGCAGCTTAGCACCTTGCATTTTACAGTCAGAAGCCACTGCAGTCTGAAAGTGTATCCTAGGCATTCTAGTGTATCCTTCTTTGCTTCTGTCATGGCCTGGGCTTTGCTGTGTTGCCAAGATGTTCCTTTTTCCAAATGGAGCTGCCAGTCTCAAGTGTTTTACCTAGTTCAGACATGGCATCCTGTGCTCCTATTGTGCACTTCGATCTTGTTTGAAAAGTCCTCTGTTTTTTGCTAATTCTGCTTCACATGCATTTCTTTGCTAATCATAGATCAGATAGTGCTTACTTTCTAGCACAAATTAGCAGAAACAGGAGGCAGCAGAGTGTTTGAAAATTGGGGGGAGCAGGTATAAGCAGAGCAGATAAACACACTCTGTTATGAGCTGTTGTGCTTTATTAACTGAAATAACTTCATACGGTGTAAGACTCAAGTAATTAAACTTCTGTATTACTTAAAGAAGGCTCAGTGATGGTATTTTCTCAGCTGGATTCAGGCTGGCTAATCACTCTGACAAACCGATACAGACATTTGTACCAGTGCTAGAGGGTAAAGTCACGGAGAGGGAGTGGTGTGTGTGGGTGCGTATGTGCATGTGCTACTGGTGTCTTGTCAGGTGTTACTGTCTCTCTGCTTTTCTTGGAGCCACAGCAATAACATAAAACATACGGGGGATCAGTGCATAGGATGTTTACAAGGCAGGATATTCACCCTGATACTGTCTTTACTTTTGCATGTGCTTATTCAAAGATCCACCTGCTGCTTCCTCTCCTTTGGTCCCTACATCGGTGATAACGCTGTGGCAGCTCTGAAGTTACCGAGTGTTCAAGTGCCATGGTAACTGCATCCCGCTCGGCTGACTGCCAGCAGGCACCGAGCCCTTTCCAGTTCTGAAAGGAAGCAAGTACTCCCAAGTGCCAAATAGTGATAGACTGGCATGAGCCAGCTTTGATAAGTCCATGGGAAGTCCATTTTTTTTGAGAAAAGAAAGAGAAATAACTCCCATCAAACGTGTTTTGGATATTTTTTTTAGCTCTAAAATGGTCTAAACCTGTCCTACATTGTTGAAAGGCTAAAAAATGCATTCCCATTGGAATTACCACCATATACTAAATTGCTTCCTTGCTGTGCATTTTAGCCGCATGCTGCACACGTTTCTGTAAGGCTGTACCGCTTTTCCTATAGTTCTCTCTTGGCTCTGTGTTGTGCACCCTGGCTTGCTCTTGGTGAAATCAAATAGCACTTTTGTGAACACTTCTGCATTTACTGTGAGGATAGTGCTAGCACAGCACTGTCATAACAGAATTTGAAATAATTTGAAATAATGGATTTGTGTGCAAGAATGAACGAGAGCAGCTGGGGAAAAGAGAGGAAGTCAATTTACTTGTTTCATTTTTAGAGGAGAAAAATTTTGCGTATACCATAGCGTGCTGGTGCATCGATTGATGGCATGGAATAACAGCACTGGAAATTTACAGCCAAACAAGGCTCATTTAAGGAATGTATTTTCAAAGTCTCTCTTGCCTAAGAGTGCATTGATGGACCTTAACCTTTATGCTTCTCTTACTCTCTCTCAGCCCTTGCTGGGTTGTCGAACTACCAAAACTGTGAAGAAAATCTCATGTGTATGTGTGTGCAGTTTCTAAAGAGACATTCTTGACTTCTGTTGTTGTTACCAGCTTCAGCTATGATAATGGTGACAGCCCCGCAGAGGTTAACTGAGGCTAAGTGTGGTTTGGGGTGTGTAGTCATGTAACTTCTTGACAGCTTGGTAGATGGTACAGGTGGACAGAATCGACCCTCTCTGGGGTTGTCTCAATTATCATCAGGTACAAACACTTTTGTTTGTTCAGTGTTGCTGTAAAATACAAACTTCTTCAGCTGGAAGTCTTTTCAGCTTGCTCTCTGCTCCCTTTGTAGAGGCGTAGCTGACTAAATAGAAGGCATCAGAGGATTGGGAAACAAGGAAAGAGCTATTTAGGGGCCAGAAGGGATGATTGAACTTCCTTTCTCTAACTACTGCAAACTGCCTCCACTGCAGCGCAGCATGGCAGGGTTTGTTCCATTCCAGTTCCTAATGGGACGACCACAAAGTGTTAGTTTCAGTCCTGCCTTGTGTCTGGTTTATTCCTGTGTTATTTCGAAGGTGCCCAAGGGTGAAAGCTTGTGTTGCATATTGTTGGGGATGTTGTGCTGTTTCAGAAGTAGCTGCTTGAACTGTGGAAACTTGTTCACAATTGCCAGAGAGCAAGTTTTGGCTGTGTGCAGCCACTAGAGAGAGACACTTAAGTGACAATTTAAGGTACAGAAGTTGAAATGTCATTGAGCATTTGGTTTTACAGTGTTTTTTCTCCCATCTCTAATCCCAAAGACATAGTGCTAACAGTTACCAGAAAAGTAAGGACGGTCTTTAAGATGTGGTTCTAGTCTCTTACATTGGTGTAAACTTGGAGGATCTGCAGGATGGGCTTACATCACATGCAGGGTTTAATGCTGCACTAACCTGACCCAGTGCATCCACCTGCTCATCAGTACAGTAAAACACTGAGGGCAGATGCGTTGTCTGAAAGCAAGAAGGTTGTGCTTGGTGCAGCATGGCAGGGGGCTTGCAGCAAGCCTCATTTAGCTTAAGTGCAGCTTCATGCTGACACAGCTGTGCCATGGAGCTAGCTCTTGTCTCTGGTTAAGTGAGGGCCTGTGTAGAGAACGCCACTGCTCAGTGCTGATGTGCCCTAAAGCCAGAGAATGAGTGGAGTGAAAACTGGCACAAAACTAGAGTAGAACTAAAGCAGGACCATGAAATGAAAAACAAAAAATCCCAGTGCCTTTAATGATTATGTTAACTATGGTGGAAAACAACACCAAAGAAGCAGTGCTCTTAAATGCAGCCTTGTAAGCAGCAAGGAGTGGCCCTGAGCAGCAAGCCCAGGAGGGCTGAGTTCTGCAGGGATGGAACTGCTGTTGCAGAAGTGTCAGTCTGCACAAACACCATTTGGATTCCAGCTTTCCTGTGAGGTGGGTGGTGTCTGGGCTTAACACTTCCCAAGATGAGGAAGGTATGCCTTTGGCAAAGCTCTTCAGCCTGTTTTTATACACCCTTCCTCACCAAACCCCCTTCCCAGGTTGTTTGCCTAAGCATGAAACGTGGTGTAAAGCACAGAAAGGACTTGAGTGGGTTGGCTGATTACAGGAACTCTGGGCTTCAGATGAACGGTATTTCTATTCTTATGCTCATTCCAACTGTTGTGCTGTAATTGTGCAACAGCTGAAAATCCATACCTGTTTAAGGCTCCTTATCCTAGCTAAGATGGATCTCTCTTATAAGAATGCCCGTCATCTTGAAAATAGCATGCAGGAAAAGTTGCTACTGTGCAAAAATATTAAATGAGATAAATTTGAGAGAACTGCTTCGACCCCCTGAGTCTTTGGGGATTGGAGGTGTAAAATCAATAATTTCCTTTCACTTGTGTTTTTTAATGATTTATTTAGGGAAAAGCAAACCCTTCCAAGGTTTGGTCATAAGGCTGCATAAATTTCAGCCCCTGGGGATGTACTGGCTACTGTTCTGAGTTGCATATGTCCTGCTCCACAGTAGCATGTTCAAAGCTCTGGCCATCATTCTGAAGTCTGGGACACGTTTGAAATTATTTCAGGTCTCCTGCTAAAATTCTGATGTAATTATGCATAGGAACTACTTACTAGTCTGTCAAGAGACTGCAAGAAATCTAAAGGGGACAAATTCAACAAAAATCATCCACACCATTGTCATGGCAAAACTGTGATTTGAATAATCTTTCCTAAATTGGGAAATGGCCTTGATCTTCCAGATAGTTACTGTTTTAATGGGAAATTTCATCCGATTCAGTGGTACTTCAAGATTCTGGCTGTAACTTAGACAAACAGCATCTTTGCATCACTGCATCGTTGGCTTGAAGTCATGTGGCAGTTCTCCCATCTGCAGTGCAGGCTGTGGAAATCCTCTCCACACAGCTGGGAGACCAGGAAGAGCAGCAGCTCCAGTTGCATATCAAAACCTGGTGTTGCTAAGTGATAGCAAGGTAGTCACCTGCCATACTGTTTACAAAATCCAAGTGCTTAAATAGAAGGAAACAAATAGCTTTATTTTCCACTAACTGTGTACAAGGTTTTTATTCGCTGTGGTACTGAAAGTACCAAACCTGTGCATCCCTTTTACTCCAGCTGGGATCTTCAGAGTTTTAAAGTTTCTGGAATGGCGGCCGTTTATCCTGCCTGAGAATGTGCCCTCCAAAAGTATAATATTATGTTGCCCTACAACTGCAAGACAGTCAGTGCAGTCAGTTTGATCCCTATAGACCTTTTTTCAAGAAACCAACCAAATCAAACCAACCAAACTGCTTTTTATCAGGAAGGTGGAGAAGAGGTGGTGTTTGTTTTCTTGGTAATTATATCAGGATCTCTGCAATGTGACCCTCTTCCCCCTCCCCCCCAGCCTCTTTTTTTTTCTTTCTTTTTAAATATAGTCTACATGTCCAAGAAGCATTGATTTCCTTTTAAAATATATTTTTGGTGAAGGAAGGTGTGAATAAATTCAGGCTATCGTATTTGCTAACTACTCTGGGACTGTTACTAGGAAATACGAGAAGCAGGAGATTTTTCACTTCTAATTTGTCTACTTATTTTGTGGATATAAAAAAAACTGATAAAGATTTCATTGACCTCCTGTCACAGGTGAGTCATGTGTTCTGCTAAAATCCATCTGCTCAAGAAAATATTTGTTCAAAATAGTCTCTAAAAGGGAGATTCTGAATGACTTTTTCAGTCATGACTCATTGGATCTCCATTTTTTAAATTAAAAGATTCCCAGGATGCACTAATTTTAAGATCTTGTCTATTAAATTTTTGATTAATAACAGTAAATGTTAATTTGACAGTGTGTCAAGGCTTGAGGGATTCAATATTACTAGTGATCTCTTTCCAGACAAGGAGGGATAGTTTGTTTTTTACCAGAGCTGGACTTGCACAGATCTAGGTGTGGAATGAGAGTTCACCATCCGAGAGAGTGGAGGCATTGCAGTAGATTGTTTCTCTGTGGGGTGCAGTCAGGAATGCATCCCCCCATCTGCATGGTCTTCCCTTTGTCCAGAGGATGTAGAGCATCATCTGTATTGTATCTGCAGAGGAAGGGACAGGGGTTTGCAGGAGTGAAATCTGTGTTGCCATCAGTGATTACATCCTACTTCCTACTCCCCAGAAATGAGCTCTTTTCAAGTTTTGCACTTCAGCGCAGCACAGCTTGCACTTTGAATTCGGACTTGCAATTTGGAGCTGTTTCCAGCAGGGACTTGAGACTCCAGAGGAGCTTTCTTCCCAAGTCACATACGTGTGTTCTGTGTAAACAAATGTTCTCTGTTGGGAGGCTTCATGCTTTGGTTCTTTGCTTTGGCGTTCCCAAGGTATCACTCAACCCTTGCAGGTTGCTGCAAACCCCTATACATTTAACATCTTTTTTATGACCAGCTTCTTCACTCACAATGGGTAATGAATGGAACAGAAAAATGTTTCTTTGTTTTATTGAGTAATGAAAGAGAAAATTGCACTACTTTAACTGCACAACCCTTGCCAAAAATAGCACTGGACTATATTTTTCTCTAGCTCTTTTTTTCTTTACTATTATCTTACTATATTAAACACAGTCTTTTTTTCCGTTTGGATTTCTTTCTGTCTTTGTGCCCTGAAGCTGCAAACACCAAACTTTGTGAGTCATATAAATGTTCTGAGACATCAAATTAAGTAGAAACTGGAGAATGAGTTCTCAAAAGGTTGTGAATGCTGCTGACGTCAATCTCGGATTGAAATAAGAAAGAATACATAGCTGGTAGATTATGTGAGCATGACTGTAAGGGCACTTATGCTAATTCTGTTGTTGGAGCAGAAATTGTGTTTTTATAAATGAAGGCAATAGTCCCAACTGAAGATTTAACAGGCATTCATCTTAGTAACTAGATGATCTTGAGCTTTCATACTTTACGCTGAAATTTGCCTTCAGCAGATTGAAACGAAATTGCTTGGAAGTGACTAAAAAGAATGGAAGCATGCTTTCTGAACTTGTAATACAATTTAGTTTTCCAGCTCTGTTTTTGCAGAATTCCTCCTTCAAAGTAGCATTGAAAAGTATGGGTTTTCGTTAATGAATGGAAGGCTATGAATCTGTTCAGAGATTTTTCTTGACTCTCTATGGGAGAGCACTGAATTTTTAAAGTAGCAAGAAGTCATGAAAATCAGTATGTCTTAAGAATTATTTTGATAACATGGAATTTACTTTTTAGAAAATAGTTAGCAATACTGGTTTTAAAGTTAAATGCATAGCGATTGCATATCTGTATTGATTTGATGGTGCTATTGAAATTTCCTATAGGTGTAGTGAGAAAAGTGCAAAAAGTGACTAAGGGAAGTGACTTCCACAAAGAAGTCATTTACTATTAGCTTATCAGTGCAGGATGTTTTTATGTGTGTGCATGTTTTGGTGTTAACAAATAATGGCAGTTCAAAGTTGACAGGTAACTGATATATACTTGTTGACTACTTTATCCTACCTCCATTCAGACTGGGAGCCTTCATCTAATTGTTAATTAATAGTGCTGTGATAGCGATCCTGCTGACTCTAGATGTGTTTTGACCGAAGGTGTGTTTTTGCTGGTGAAATAGGAGTTGAAGATGTTTAGCCCTTTGTGAAATCAAACTCTATTTTTGGAGAGTATCTTACAGCAGCAAATACAATGGCATCAAGTTCAGAGAGACCAAAGTGAATTGAAGTGAGCCCATAGGTATTGAAGGAGCAAGGTAATGTGATTGCTGGTTAACTCGATCAGGACAGCAAAGTGAATGCCTCCATCAGGTTATCTGTATTGCTGTGCTCAGGTGCCTTTCTGATGCTGGGAAACGACCTTTTGACAGATTTCTGTGGGAAGTCAGGTTACAGATGGGTGGCATAGCATGTACCTCTGCCTGAAGTATTGCTGTCAAGGCCGGTATGAAAATAAACTAGAAGCATTGCTTCAAATTTAGAGATTAAATACGGGCTGGATTTACCTGCATGTAGCCAGCAGGAGCTCAGTAGGAAAGTAATGAAGAGGAGCTGTCTAGTTGGCTCCTCAGTGCAAAAAGTACTTTTGCTTTGGAGCTGAGAACAGGGCAAGGGAAGAGGTTCTGGCTCTTGGGGTCTGTACACAGTGTTCTGCAAACAGAAATACCAAAGAGCAGCAGCCCCAGGAGCTGGTGCTGCTGCCAGCTGCGGGGGACACCAGAGCGAGCCCTTCCCAGGGCTCAGTCTCCAGCCACAGGGCCCGTCTGGGAGGGGGACAAAACCCCATCTATTTACAGTCCTCCTGCCATTGAAAGAGAGAGGCAGGCCATGATGATAGATAATTTGACTGAAAATTTATCAGCCAGTAGGATATGAGATAACTTGCCTGATTTATGTGATGACAGTGGATTTCTAAGGCTTCTGACCAAGAATTATCAATGAGCATCTTGTAGTCACAACGTACAGTTTTTACCAGTGATGAAGGGACCTTTAAATCACACCTATAGGATGAAGAAAAAGTTTTACATTGAAAGCGTCATGTCATAAAAAGAATCTGTGGAATTTGTCTGATTCTGCATGTTTGGCCATACAGGCAAGGGAGGAGGTGGAGGAGAGGTTTCAGTGTTTCAGTTATGCACAAAATGGTACTCAGTAGGAGGTCCACTACAAGCTGGTTTACTGGTGACTGGTTCTAGGTTAAGAAGATGCTTCCCCTGTTGGTAAAGTTTTACATAACTGTACTGCACTGCAATTTTGTATCTGTTCCAGAAACATCCATTTCTGATTGCTGTTTGGATCAGAAGCTTGTACTGCTTAGGACCAGATGCTTGAAACACTTCAGCTACTGATCTGAGATGGCATGGTGGTTTCTGTACCCTGTGGTGATTTCTCTGCCCCGTGGTGAATAAGCACAGAGGCAGAGAAGCAGTTGTGTCTCCTGAAGCTGCCCGTTTCTGGTTAACTGGCATGAAAATGACTATCTGCTGAACTGGTGCTTATCAGAATTCCTAAACAACTCTTCTGCCTCTGGCAGTGACACTCGATTATGTTTCGCATTTCTAAGCCTCTTAGAGGTTTAGCATTTATGAATCTCTTACAATACTGTTTCCTTGACACAGTTAGTTAGGCATATGACAGTGATCGGTTGAGAGAAAAACAGTCATCTCATCGAGTATAAATTGAACCTTCTAAGGAAAGTGGAGAAGCAAGCAAAGGTTTTCTGCTGTTTGAAATCTAGTTAGAACAGGGCTGTTAAAATAACTGAAATGGATTTAATGTAAAAACAGGCTATATGTGCACTTCCCAGCCAACTTCAGGCAGTCCACTTCAGCTGGTTTTGTTGGCATTTGCAGTAGAGAGGCTGAGGACTGAGTGGACTGTAGGGTGGTTTGGCTGTTGCCTGATCCCTCAGGATGCACGAGCACGCTGGTGGTGTGTGATCTTACACTTGATACTGATTCTGCAGCTAAACTGTGGGATGAAACCCAAACACAGATCTGCAAACGGGGTCCATCCAGCGTTTTCTGGGAATGTGAAGTAGATGGTGTAATAGGGAGGAGGTGACTGTAGTGCTGATAGGGGGGGTGGTTCCTGCAGCCCCACGGCTGCGAGGACTTTCTGCTGGTCCTGCCCAAACGGACCTCCAACAGCAGCTGGAGGAGGTACTGCTCGGCTGATCTGAGTTACCTTTCTGCAGTGGCTTCATGATGAAGGGTCCCAAGCGTTCTTGTAATACAGATGATATTAAGAAGTAGTTGGCATTGTAAGCAGGTGCATTCCAGCTCAGCGTACCTTGAAAATTTGACAGCAGCCAGATGCTTAACTAGGTAGAGTAAGTGATGACTCTAAATACCATCGTCTCAATCTTGCAAATGCTACTGAAACTGAGACTCCAGATACGCCTTGTGAATTGTGATTTCTCAGAGCTCCTGTTTGATCAGAGAGTAAACTCTTGTCTTTAACCCTTGATTGGACGCAACAGAGATAGCACGTGTTGTGATGTGTCACTAATGACCAACTTCAGCAAGTTGGTTAATTGATCCTTTGGAGCTACATAAGGCTGGTTAAAAATAGTTATACAGAGGTTTTCTTGGTATTTTAATGGAAATTGAACCTATGTTGCTGATAGATGTAGCTGCAGAGAAGCTTTCTACAGCAGCACAGTCTTGCTTTGGTATGTTTCAGTCACCATATGGTATACATTTTAACTGAACACATGGAGAATTAATTTGATTTAAGTTGATTGATTTTGATTGCTGACATGAGGACATGCTAATGAGAAACAGTCCAGTATATCTGAAAGACTGTTTCAATTTCTAGCACAGCTGATAACATTATGTTTGTATGACATGCATGAAAAATAGAGGAAAAAATGTTTTGGTCTATTTTGAAAATTTTCTCAGTGGTTGCTCCTTGATGAACAGGAGGAGACACATTATTCTGATTGCAGCTTGACAACATTCTTCTGTCAGTGCCAATGAAGACATGGAATATATCTAGCTAGGTTATATATTCTTCTTTGCCTCAGGAAATTGGTAATCCTGCTAGCTGTAAAAAAACAAACCAACATAAAAACCTGCTAACCTGACAGTAGGATTGGGTTTGGGGGCCCACAGCTTTGCAACCCCATGCTGAGGTGTGTGAAAGACCACCAGCTGCTGGATAGCAGCAGCCTTCAGCTGCCACGCTTTGTGCTGAATCTTAACAGGAAGCAAATTGTTGGGTGCCACATCTCAAAGCTGGAGCTAAAACTTCTTCTTGTCAGCGTTCAGTTACAGGTAGGAGGCCTTCCTGCTCTGTTGTGTGGGTGTAAATCATCCAGGGTCCAAAGTGCTGTTCTTTGTGAAGTAACTAAAAGTGGTAGTAGCTATTCCTCTCGTGTTCCCAAAAGGTCACGTCAACTTATCTATGTTGTGATCCTGCAAATGCTTAATAAACATGCTCCACTCTAAATATACAGGTTAGAACAACCAGCTCCAGTGTTCTTACCCATATGAATATGGTATTAAAATAAAAACCTTTCCAAATGGTCAGTAAATGAAATTGTGTCATAGCAAGTCAGCTGCTCTCCTTATGGGAGACTTGGCTGATGTCTAGGCCCTGAAGTGTTTTCCACCTACCCAGAAATACTTGAGGTAAAAAAAAAGTCAAGAGGGTAAAAAACCTTACATAAAACCAAGAACACTAAATGATAGTCCACCATATAGTCATTGATAGCAACTGATCTGAGTGACTTAAGCAAATAATCACTGTAGACACAGCTGTTGCAGGAGAAGAGTGGGATGTTTTATAGCTATCTCTGCACGATGTTTTTGATACAGCACTTGAGTAATTACACTGCCTGTGCTACCAAGGTGAGCCATACAAATAATATTTATTTAAGTAGACCAGAGCTTCCTGTACTGAGCCGGACCAGGAGGAGGGGAGACCTGTGCTTCTTTTTTTCCCCCAAAGTCCCTCAGTGGGGTCAAGCTTTGTGCTTAGGCAGGAAACGATTCCCCATGGAGAAGAAACTCACAGGTGAGGGAAGCTGGTGAGCACCCACAGATGGCAGAGCTGTAATTGCTTTCTCCCAGGGTGGCTCCAAGGTGAGTACAGTGCTGCTTGTACTGTTGGCAGCACAGCTGGCAGTAATGCCAGTGAAGTTGCTTTGGGGACTCTGGAGTTGAAAAAAAACTCTGGAGTTCTCTTGCCTTTAGGCACTCCTGTGAAGGGTTGCTCTGTAGCTAAGCGTGGTGTTCTCTTTGGGCACAAAATGACACAATGTGACTTTTCTGCTTTCTTTCACTGTATGTTTTGCAGAAGTGATTCATGTGCATAGTTGCTAAGATCAGGAAGAAGTTTCCTGATACTTAATCTGCTCCTGTCAAGCAGCAGGGTGGCATCTCCTCCTGGACGTAGCAGATGACAGCCTTGATAAGTCCATGAGGCAGTTTGTATATCATATTTGGAAGGTATAGCTTGTTAGTTAACACCTGTATTGATGCGGGTGCGTAAGCAGATGGGCAGTGATGGCAAATGAAGTATACTCTTAATGTGCACCTATGAAACCCAATATTTCTCTATGACCAAACCAATCTGTATTTCAATATAAATTAATATCTACTTCCAGATAGGTGTTTCTTATGGAAAAGAAAAAGAAAAAAATAAAAGTATGTCAACTGAATTCCTGTTTTACTTTAGGAAGTACACAAAGGTAGTCCTGGACATGGCTTTGTCATGCCTATGTCTATAGATGTCTGTGTCTCACATGCCCCAAATTCAGGTCATCTCTGCAAGGACAGTTTGGGAAACAAATAGGTCTAGGGCACTGGAAGTGGTCTTAAATAATCAATGGAGGCAGGAAGGTGATTGTATACTTGAGAGGAAAATACTTGCTAGTAAAAGGTCAGTGGAGAGAGAAGGGTCCTTATACTCAGCAGGCTGACTCCTAAAAGGTTCTGACGATGTGCCCTTGTCTTCCTTGCTTTAATACTGTATGACATGCTTTCTCTTCTCATTTTCCAAGCTGCCCCTTTAGCACTGTCCATTTGGAGTGACAGGAGCATGCTTTGTAATTGGCAGGTTTTTGTTGCTGTTGAGGAAGTGAATAAACAGCAGATCAGCTGCTAATCTTGGCTGAGATCAGACAAATCCAGAAAACTCCAGCTTCTACAGCAGCATGCTGGAGAACAAAATCTGGTTCAGATGCTTTGTCAGAAGTTGCCAGATGCATTTTTCCAGTGTAATTATTTCGCTTTCAAATTGTGGAAACTCCAGTGAATTATCAGTAACAAGCTGGTGACTCTGATGAACAAAGGAATTCTGTAAGAATCCTGTGCTGGTTATTGCAGCTTCCCGCAGGAAAGGATGAACGAGTTTGCAGTGGAGAAAGTACAGCTCCATGTTGCCTTTAAAGTATTCAGTTTTGTATTGAAAATGTGAAGCTGGAAGGAACAATGGTACCATGGTAACTTGTGATCTTTTTAGTCTTTCTTACAAGATTGTAAAACTGTTTATCACAGCAATATCAAGTTAATAAAGCACATTCTTTCTGAATTTCTTGTTTTCCCTTTTATTATAATAGTGTGTTTGAAAACTCTCTGATGCTATATACTGCTATTGGAGCTCTGCAATACCTTCAGTACAACAAAGATGCTAATTATGAACATTTTTATTATTGCACCTAGTTGATTTTTTTCCTTCACTTACAGATTTCCTTTGTTTTAACAATCCTATTAAACACCTGAGAATTCTGACCTAAGCACAGTCTAATTGAGACATGATGTGAAGCCTGTAATTTTGTTTTCATTAGATAATTTCATTAATTGTATTTCCATAATTTGCTCCTGAAATCTGAGCATGATGTCTGAGAAATGACTTCTCAGTAACCATGTGGACATAGAGGTGGTGACAGCTCTGCTTCTCCAGAGTGTGGTTATAATTCTCAGTGCAGTCTGTACACAAATCTGCATTACCATGCTATGAAATTGTTCAATGTTCAGACTATGTCACAAGCTGACAAGATGGAAAAGCTCCAAAAGGATACTGCTGCATGCCACAAATGTGTCACAAGGCATCAAATCCTGGCCTGAGTCTCTTGGATGCAGAGCATGAACAAAATGCATCTTCAGCTTTGAATATCTTAAGCTTTACCAGCTTTTTTCACAAGTCTGTGGATGCTGAGTTTGGGCACACCCCTGGATGTGAAAGAAGAAACTCTACACAAAGATTTAAAAAACAACCAAACCGCCCAACAACCAACCCCCCGCCCCCCCAAACACCAGCAGAAGAAGAGGTCTGTGATTACCAAATAAAATAACTGAATGAAGAGTTTTCCTCCTCCATTGAAAATTTAAATAGTGGAATGGGCGCAAGTCCTAGACCCAGTAAGATCAACAGCAGTTATTTTGTCGTGTTAACTATGACAAGGATAATATCACTTTATCTTTAGTTTCTGATGTTCCTTAGGAACTGCAGAAGCAGGGTCTCATTCAAGCTTGAAGGGGAGAGTGCCTGAATACCTGGTCCTACCAATCTCTGGCACAGCTGAAGAATCCTGTCCCTTGTCAAAGGAAACTGCTTGTTTTGTCTTTGCTGAAACAAGCCTTGTAACATCCCTGGATGATCATTGTTACTTAGCTCATCCAAACACAGCTCCCCTTTCTCCTGTGTTTTTAATAAGCCAGACCTCCTATCAACTTTTTGCTGCTCTTTTGGCTTATTTCAGTGTGTCCCTTTTTCTGATGTGTTATGAGGTGCCTCCTTCCCAGTAGTGCAGCCTCTGTGACAGATCCCATTCCCTCGGGAGAAGTCCCAGTGTATTTCTAGTATCATTCCTCCCATTTTCTTTCATGGGCACAGACATGTACCTCTGTGTTTGTGAGGTACACCTTTAATATCTGCTGGTTTTCTTCTTTCACACAACAATGCAGCTTCTTCCATTTTTGAGGTGGCAGAGCAATAGACGTAGCACTGAGGCAAGTGTGGATGAGAGGTGGTTCCTGCAGCTGTCCTCAATAAGCTGTTTTGAAAGATAGGTCGTATGCGGAGGTCAATTATGTTTACATCTCATTTCATGAGGTAGACTGCAACTAGTCTGTTCATTAATTAAAAGAAAGTAAACACGTACCAGAATGTTGCCTGTTCTTATCTAAGAGATTTTATGTAACATTTGCTGTCTGTTGATACGTCTGTCCTAATGAATGCAGGGCTGATTTGATATGATAACGTTAGTGATGTGAAAGGACACTTTTAGATTAGAACAGAGTGTATATTCTTTATCATCTAATACTTACTGGCTGATTGTTTGACTCCAGGAAGCGTACATACTGTGGATGAAACTTGAAGCATATTTATTTATGCCCCACTTGATGAGGATAACTAGAATCTGGGAAATTTTTAGTCACTAGGCATCAGGAAGGTTAGCACAAAGCGCTGCTCAGCTGTGGCAGAGACACTTTGTTGAGGATTAGATCTTAGGATTCCCTTCTCTCAGCTGCAGGTGTTGGCAGAAGAGCTCTGATGCTACCACGTATCTGCCAAAAAGGCCTGGCTATGGTTGTCTGAGGTCTATGAGTTTGTAAGGCAGGATGCATTTGACCTCACACGTGTGCTTTGTCATTGTGCAGTGAGTGCTGGGAGGACAGGGATGAAGTCTTCTGCTTTCCCTTCAGGCTTCATACAAAGAACTAGCAAAAGGAGACACCTAAGCAAAGAGATCAGGATATTGTTGTGGCTGTCTCTGTTTTTCAACTGACTCGCAAGATGAAAAACTTCGGTTAAGGGAAATTACTTTCCCTTTGGTACGCTGGATGGAGAAAGAAGACCTGGGTGCCACTGAGGAGAGAAGCTGTCTTTTTTCCTTTCAGCTTTTGTATTAATTTTATTAATGCTTTAAATGGGATACATTTTGTTCTCTGGACTCTTCTTCTGAGACGTGATTGTAGTATGCATATACTAGTGAAACAGAAACGGTTTCCTGCAAGACCAGAAATCATTCTGCTCTGCAGAAAGTCCAGATACTGTCACTGCCTGAATCATGGTATAAAGCATTAGGGTGAGGTCCAGAGAGCCAACGCCAAAGCTTCCCCTGCTGCTCTAGAGCCTCCAAAATTGGGTTGAGTTGTAATTGTTTGATGTTGGAGTAAGACAAAATAGCTGCGGGTAGAAAGTGCAATTCATTTTAATGTAGTTTCATAATGTTTTGAAGTTGTTATGCTGTCACTGAAGTCACGTTCTCTTAGTGCTAAAATGTCTTTAGCTCATTGGCAGATCTAATTCTGCTCTCTTGTACCTAATGCTTTGCTCCAAAGTTTGCTTCTTCACCCTTTTGGTCAAGGGGAGTGATTTGGACTGGAGTGGGACCAAGAACAAGTCCCAAGAGCCTTCTTTTTGTCTCTATCGTAGTAAATACCTTGTATTCCTCAAAAAATCAACTTGTTGCACCTTCTCCAGACAGATCATATAGCTATATGTGAAAGCAGAGGAGCTCAATTTGCCTAGAGATTAGTTCTCACTAAGGAAGCTGTTTTCATTTGATAAATATTTCAGCATGAGTTTTCCCCAACGTAACAAGAGAAATTCGTTCCTAAGCTGGGAAGTGTTTCTAAAAGTGTGATGGCAATGGAGTGTAGAATTGCCCTTTGCTGAACTGAGCCGATGGTCCAGAAAGTCTGTTGTCAATTTTCTGCTGGCAGACAGTCTGGGTGATTTAGGAAGCCACATAATGCTTATGCATGAACTTGTGCTTGTATTGTGCCTGATACTATGATTGCTTCAATTACAGAGTTGTTGATAGACCTTTGCTTGCTTGGGGTGATGCTGTGCAGTCTCCCTCTTTTATGAAGCTATATTAATGCAAAATTGAAAGACTATAATGAAGAATGATGCCCCTGTATTTTTGTTCATCTTTAAAGCATCACATGCATTTAGTGATCTGTACAGATAGGATTTCATGCTGTCCCTATTGTGCATGAGGTTTTTATTCACTTTAAATAAGGCAGTCTGGAGTTGTCACTAACAGCTCTCTTTACAGCATTCTTTCCTTGGGCAGAGGTCTGTGTTTTGAGAAAGAGATCACAGGGAAAATGCGGCATCTTCTTTTCTTATCTAGAAACTTAGTCTCATTGGAGAGAATTCAGGACCTTTGCTTATGCAGGGTTCTTCACTGAGGTCACTGGATGCAGGCAGGACCTTACAATTCTTCAGGCCTTATTTTACATCCAAGTTCAGTCACCAAATGGCATCTCCCGAAATCTGGGCTGAACTGAGTGGTGCTAGAAAGTACAGACAGTAGGCTGTGCTTCAGAGCCTGACCAAGGTCACACTGAGAGTGGCTGGGGACAGATGGACCGGGAGGCACGCAGCAACATAGCTGCTCTTTGTCAGAAGAGCAGGTACGTGCACCATGTGGGACACTGGCAGGCCCGGTAGCACAGTCTTCTCTGCCCCACAGACCTGCCCCTGATAAAAGCCTTCAGCAGAAGGTCACTCAGATCCTGTAAAAAGTGTGAACAGTGCTGCTGTAGCAAACTTTCTCTGTTTGTTGTTTTTCTTGCTAGGATTCTTTGACCCTTACCACTTGTGTGTATGTGGACCATATTAGTCTAGCAACAAGCTGGATTTGAAACGGTCTGTTTATTTTATGCCTCATATTGCTTAATAAATCATTGAAAATATGATAGAGTTCTCCAGCACTATTTTTCTTGTCAGTATTCATTCTTTATATTGGTTGGCTTGGATTGTACAAGATTCATACTGGTGCGAGCATCCATTAATGCTTGTTTTCCAGCTCATTATACTCAGAGGCACTGTAAGGTGGGTGCAGCCGCATCTGTCCAATCTCAATTTGGGTCAGGATTACTCACTGAAGTCCTGACCATCTGAAGTGCTGACATGATATTCTCATTAGTATCAGAGTTGCGGACCTCCTGCAGAACATACTGTGATTGACCCAGCTGTAGTCTGCTTTCTAAATCTGTTTTAAATGTAATCTGGTTTATTGGAGTATTTTTCAATGAGCCAAGTCTTCAAAGATTTTTTTCCTTTTTTTTTTTCTCCCGTGTAGGGAAAGGGGCTTCCTTCTCTCTTTGCTGGGTTCCTTGGCAAAACCATTTGTCCTTGAAAAAAAAGACTAGAGGAATGGATTTTGGCTTGGTTTGTTCCTAAATGAGCTTAGATGCAGTATCTTTAATTTAGAAGAAATGCAAAGTGATTCTTGCCAGGAAGAGCTGCTAAAAATGAGTTTTCTAAACAGCTGATGAAGGAAGTAATTGGGACATTTCAAGTAGGTAATGATGGTGGGGAAAATCTGATTGTAGCCCCTCTTGATCTTAGGGCAGGGACAAGCAGTTCTTGATAGAACTGCTGGACAAGGATTGGAACGGGGTTAGAAATTTGTTTGAATGTCAGATAAATTAGTCATACGCCCTTCCTTTTTTTTTTTTATGATGCCAACGACATGTTTTCTTCAGCTGGAAATCTGCTGTGGTTTTCCTCTGTCTTTCTGAAAAGGTAAATAGGAAGATGCGCTTTTCATCAGTAACATTTGAGCCACTCGGGCACTTCGTGTGTCCACTGGCTAAAGACTAGGAAGCAGTACGTGGACTAGACAGAGCAGGGAGGTGTTGTAGTGATGAAGTGGTTAATACACAGTAAAAATACTTAACAGCAAAACATTTCGCATGTGTCAAGGAGTATTTGCTCTTTCCGAAAGGAAAGGAGGAGATGGCATCACCACAAAGGTAGGCGAACTTAAAATAGTGTGCAGAAGGACCTCACACGAAGACATTCATAGGCACACTAACCACATGACAGCCCCAAAGGGAGCCCACAGCTGCTTACTGAACTGCCTCAGGAGTGCAGCAGAGCCATCTGTAGCTGCTACACAATGACATTTCTAGTTCAACACCTGGACTGTGCAGTTACAATAGCAAATATTACAGTAAATCATAGCAAATAATTTTATTTGTCTTGTACTATTACTGAGCATCACCATGCATGGACTGTTGTGGTTGACAAAGAACTTAAATTCTAAGCCTCTATTTTGAGATGCTTACAACTACTCTGAAATAGCTTTCCTTTAGCTGAAAGTCTTCCTTCCTATTCTCAGCAGGGCTTTGGGTTTACTTGGAAAGTTTCAAATTCCATTTGATTTTCTTATATTTTTGTGAATTTAAACAAAAATCCCTTCATGTCGCCCATGAAGAACTGTATCAGATTTATTTATTGCATTGCTTTTCAAAGTATGTGCACATTCCTATCAAATATAAACTTATGAGATAGAGGAGTTATGTTATTTCCAATTCCAGCATTTGGAAAATGTATTTCAAACTCTACTGACCTTTTTCTTTATCTTCTGATTTATGAGCTTCAGATTGTTCTTGGGTTTTGTTGTCTTTAAGCTTTCAATCTGCTTTCTTGAGTGCTAGAACCTTAAATGTCTTTATATTTTTGTTTAATGCTTACCTGAATTCAGCAGTGGAGGTTTTTTTGTAATTTGGGAGATGATAAATTGCCTGGTCAACTCTTCATTTCCACCAAATCTTGAAAAATTACAGATTAGGGTTTTAAAGACCTTAAAATAAATTTTGGGGTTTTTTTTATTGGCATGTGGTTCTTAATATTAATTATGTTTAGTTGTTTTCTTTTTGTCTTGCTGCTGCCCTTCAATTTGAAGCACATGTTCTTACCTCATGGTTGTAATTTGATTTGGTATTCAATTTTAGAAATATCATAAACAGTTTCCCAGAACTTCTGAGCACTTTGTTTTAGAATTGACCGCCTTGCCATAATAACTCTAGGGGGCTCTTGTGAAACATGAGGCTCAGATGTAGCCCTAATACACTAGTAAATAAGCTGAAATCTTCCCTTGGTAAGAACAAGCCCTGGGAGCGATGTTTGTAGCAGGGTACTCTGTTTTCTTACAGTTGGGGCTACTAACAGGTCTTCGAGGCACAAAATCATTGAGTGAGTTCATAAACACCTTCAGACGTAATCGTTTGCTTTGTAAATGAGTTACCTGGAGTTCTTGCCCAGTCGTGCCACCGTGGTCCGGGCTGGGCACCACCACCATGTGCTGCCAGGGTTTGCACAGACCTGAGCAGCCCCTCTGGCTGCCTGGCTCTCTTGCTGGTTACCATGACATTTGAGCCCCTAGAAATAAGCTCCAGGATGTCTGGGCCTTGTATCGCTCTGTTTTGCTTGTGTTTGAGGGGCAGGGAGGCGGGTAGCACGGTAATGCCAATTCCCTTCACCTGTCCTTGTTCCTTTCCACATCAAAGAACTAGGCTACTGAATTTAGACAGATTTGTACCACAGATCATTTAACTCCCCCTTCACAGATTTTGCATTTGTTGTTTTGGCAGCTTATTCCTAATGCATTCAGATTTTCCTCTTTGCTGTACATCTCTATGGGTTAGCGGGCTGCTGTTATGACCCACACAGCGGCAGCTGGGCTGTAGCACGTCTGTCCGCTGCACTGCAGGACCATTTAGGATGTCCACGCTTGCTCATTCACAGTACTGTGCTGTTGCTTCTGAAGTACTCTGGCTGTGATTAATTCATCTGCTTCTCAACAACTCTAGCTAATTAATAATGCTTATAGTGGCTAACATTGCTCAGACATCTGTGTGTGGTACAGCTGTTCTTACAGTGGTTGATAAACAGAGTTAAAGCATATGTGTAAAACAACAAAAAAAATCTAGGAATAAACTGGCAAAATATTCTTACATAACAAGCAATCAGGGCCTAAAATGCTTTTTGTTCTAAGATCTCAGCCTCTTAAAATTTTTGTAAATGTGTTTTTATCATACCAGTGATGGTTTTGTCACTTACCCACAGTGGATGGGCTTTCAAATGCATCATACCTCTTGAACTTTCTTGGCTGTTTATTTGCAGCTAAAGAAGTGGAAGTTGAAAGTAGGCATGTGGTGTGGATGCTACATATTTTTATTACTACCATTTCTTTATTTTTCTATCAAGGTAATTGGATCAGGAAGAACAAAAAAAAAATCAGACTGATCTTCGTATTAACATTAAGTCATGAAAAATAAGACTTTTCAGTTCCATAAGACTTAAGAAATGTGCACAATGAACTGAATCTTTGTTCCTCTTCATGTGATTTTCTCTTTTGCAGGCACTGTCTTTTAAATACTCTTAACAGAGAAGCTCATCCTACAAAAAGATGAGCAGATAACATTCATAAGCGAGCAGCCCTATTTCAGTCCTCCTTACTGTTTGATAGATCAGGAAGGACAACTGCTGCTAATCTTCGCTAATCTCAAGGCACCTAGGAAAATGGAAATAGTTTTTTTAACATCTTAGTGGGTCCTGAGCAGTAGTGTTAATTACAGTATCTCGACCTGATTGCAGTTTGGAAATTGCATTCTGGTGAGCAAATGCACCCCATTGCATTTTCAGTGATTCACTTTCTGTCTTACATGGTGTGGAGTTACTGAGCAAAGTTAAAGAGCTGGGGCTTCCCAACCATTTTTTTTTGGTGGATTTTAATGGTGGATGAGGTCAGCCTACACAAACTTCTCCTCCTTGTCCATCAGCTTAGTTTACAAAAGTACTTCAAAAATAAAAGTCAGTGCAGTGCCTCACCTGAAGGGACACTCAGCCACTGCGTTATCGGGGAACACTTCAAAGGTGTGTGTGTGTGTGTTTGTCAGGAAGACTGAGGTCTCTGATGACTGACCAGATACTGGTGAGCTCCTATAGGCTGTGCATGTATTAAATGTGTCATTTCATGAAATTTCCATCTCCTTAGTGGGAGCAGTTAGTGTGGGAATGTTAGAGAAAATAGGGTGGTAGGAGCTTCTGTACAGGGTACGCAAGATAGAGTGGGAAATGTGAAGCTTGTGCAACTGGTAGTACTGAAATTATCCAAGGCTTCTGGTTTTACTACCTCTAAAGAGTTGAAGTGAAGATAGCCATAGTGGGGAAATGTTTAAAACACACTTTGCAAGGATAGAGCCTTTTATCAAAAAAGACAGTTGTTTTTTTCTTTTTTTCCCCCAACAGAAATGTTTTGCTGCATGTTGCTAATATTGCTGAAATGAAACTGGCTCTCCAGGTATCTAAATGTGTCTTGAGTAGGTTCCAGTGACTCTTGGGTAATAGGAGCACTCAATAATGAGAGAGGAAAAAAGCATTCTTAATAGGATCTGTTGAACTGGAGCATTTTAATCAGAGCTGAGCTGTGAACGAACCAGGTGTTTTTTTGCTCCTGGCAGCAATTGAAACTTCACAGGCTTTTCATGACATCACATCTTTTCCATGTTTTAACCAGTGACTCATCTTGCTTGCCTGTTTGTTGCTATTTCTAGCTGCCAGCAAGAACAGTAAGCTCAACGTTAGCATTCTGTTATTAATGGCACATACTAGTCTGCCCAAGGTCACTCTCTTCACTTAACTTGCAAAGGAAACCTGTGCGCTCTGCACTGAACACTGGGCAGACACACGGCTAAGAAAGTCTCAGCCCCGGAGAGCATGCAGTCTGAAATGCACGTCCTGACATGAGAGTAGTGGGATGGGAACATAGCAGCCGTCTCACAGCAGACATCAGTAATATTGACCAAAACAACTAGAATTGCCAGAGGTCATGAGAAATGTAACATTCTGTATTACAACAGTCCAGAAAGGTAAGGAAATGCTGCTTTGAGAAGTTGGTTAGGTCCAGCAAGGAGGGCGCAACAGGGCAGCAGCAGAGAAGGTTGCATGAACAGTTTTGGGAGATCTGCCTGGAGGTGGGAGGACAGCGGGGTGGGACAGAGGTTATGGATGGCAGAATGTCACTCTCACTGTTCACAATAGAGGCACCAGTATAGCTCCATGTCAGCATGAATGTTTCCTCATCCTTGCAGATGGGGAAGTAAACAGGTCTTGGAGGTAAAGGAGTTGAGTATTACTGAGCTCTGGATTGGCCTGTAGCAGGACAAACAGCCCTTTGCCTTCAGGATGTGCCTTTATTTGTTGTTTGTTCAGGTTTTCTGTCGTGTAAAGAAATAGGAGCTGAGGTGGCCAGTCTTGCTGAGAACTGAGCTGCATTTGCAGGGGGTCAGATGTTCCCTGACGCTTTGATGTCTTAACAACTTGCTGCCCCTATAACCATGGGGCTGTGAAGTCGATTATCCTGTCTCCAAGGCTGACCAAACTCCAAACAAGGTGCAGAAAGCTATAGCGTAGGTGTCACGATGTGACACTGAACAGCAGGGAAGAAGAGGTGATGAAGCAACCACAGCTGATGAAGCCCCGAAGCTGTGGCTGGTGCAGGATATTGGGGTTGACGTAACCTCTGTTCTGACTCTGAGCAGCCAAAGCAAGGACAATGCTAAGTACGTGCATCTTGTAATTGTTGCCAGGCAGCTGGACAACAGGTGACTCTTACATATTATTCTTTTAAAAAAAGAAAAACCAAAATCAAACCATAATCCTTTTAAAAAGTTGAAAGGTTTATTTCTTTAGAGGCTGTTTGTTACATACACTGCTAGAACAGTCATGGTGCTGAGTGGATTAAATCCAGTACAGATAAGAAGTTTTAGTGACATTTTATGTGGAACAAAGAACTTGAGGCTGGAAAGCTTCACTAGAAGAACAATGGTTCGAGAATCAGGGATTCTGATTTTTCAGACCTGCAGCAAAGAGCTGTTGTGATTTAAAACTTAAAAAAAACGTGTGAGTACCTGGCTTTTCTGCTGAGACAGCCAAGTAAATTTAGAAAAGCTGGTTGTGCTCCTATCGTGAATGTTTATGTGATGGATCTTGTGAGTAGAGGGCATCTGCACAAAATGCAAATGTATTTAGGTCTTTTCCTTCTCTGAAAAACACTGAATTTTGATTGCTCATTAATGCGAAACCTTCAGATTTTTGTTTCAAGCTATCAACTAATGGTCCTGGGGTGTGTGTGTTAATTTTTTGTATCAAGGACAGGTGCATACATAAGCTACAAAAGAACAGAGCTGTTAGCACATTAGCATAAATATACCTCACAGAGAAGAGACCCTTCCGTGCTTGGTTACAACCAGGCTTTCTGATTCCTCATCAGGGACAGCCAAACAGGCTTCTGGATGCTGAAGGCTCAGGCTATTCTTCCTACGCATTTGGCTAGACTGTTAATTAGAGCTACACTGGGTTTCTGCTGATCCCTGCCAGTGCCTCATCTACTTGTCTTCTAATGAGTCTGTGGTCTACCTGGAAATCTTGCAAACAACTTGGGGGGGGAGGTGGGGTGGAAGCAATCTGCATCGGTTATTTTCTTCATTAGATAAATGTCTTGCACATAAAAACCTGACATGCCTAATTACCTAAGGTTTGTGGTGTTTTAAACTGCTGTAAGGACAGGTACTGTAAATGCTGGGGAAACTGAGCTCAGATTTTCCAGCCTGTTTTATTTTATTTATGTTGAAGTATCTGGGGGGTGTTCGCTGTAGCTAGCATTAAACATGCTCCGAGTCAAGAAAGTTAAGCCAGTTTATAGCTAAGAAGCTAACGTAACCTCAGGAAAAAAATCACTTCAGGGTGGTATGACAGAGATTCAAATGGATTTTGGGGAAATGCGTTTAAGGGGAGATGGCATGCTCTGTACCTGTACAGTAAAATAGAGCAAGGAATCCATCAGTGATGCAGATGAATCACATCGCTGCATTGTACCACATGGCTACCTGGGCAAGGATATGAATAAACTTTACATACTGTGAAATATAGGATGTGTTTCCCCCACATGCACTCCCTTTGAAAACCTGAGAAGGCAGGCATCTAGGTATATGCTAATGGATATGCAAATTACCTTCTTAAAGAGGTAAGTGCATTGTCCACCAGAGGGATTATGACTAAGCAAATGCATGTAGCTCTTTGGAGCTCTGTACCTCCTGCAGCCACGTTCCTGTCTCTCACTAACATATAAATCATGGACCGCCCCCCTGCCCAGGGGCTTTGCAGGCAGAATACTGAAACCAGAAAACCAGAACTAGTAAATTTCAGAGCATTCAGGCAATAGCACAGTTTGACACAGATGAACTCTGGGCTGAGTCCAGTTCCTCACTGAGCCAAGGCACTGAGATGGTACCAGGACAGGTTTTGGAAGCCACCCTGGGAGTCCCGCTGGGGCTCCTTCCCAGCACAGCCTGGAGGTTTGTCCTCCAGAGCCAAGTCCTTGTTCCGAGCCATTGTCAAATTTAATTTATTTCCAAAGTGTTCTGTATGCAGCTAGACAATATGTCTTGCAGTTGCTTACTGCCTGGTCGCAGCCTCATGCCCTGAGCCAAAATGAGCACTGGTTAAGCACAGAGCAGAAAATGAAAGATGAGATTTGGGATACAGAAGAACCTGGGAATGCAGGTGTAAAACAGTAATACTGTAAGCATGAGAACTGAAGAAGCCTGACTTCCAATGGATTTGCTGCTTTTTGTTGGTTGCAGAATCTGAGAAGTTGCTAATACTGATTTAGGGCTTTCTCCTAATGAGGCATGAAGAAAGCCTCTCTCCTGTGGATCGTTTGGTGTTGGAAAAGGATTAGCCTTGCACTTAAGCTTTTCTTCCCAGCTAAGGTACACTTAAGGTCTTTCTTATTCACCTTACCAACTATTTTTGTGACATTTGTAAGAACGTACCTGTAAGAGCGTTTTCCCTCGGTCAAATTTGATCAAAAATTAGTAGAGTTCTAATGCACGTATACATGTGCATGTGTGGAGCTGATGATTCAATAAGCGTCACGTCCTTAGGAAATCGGGCTAAAACAAATGGAACAATACTGGTGCTGCTGAGACCTTCCCCACTTGAAGAAGTATAATTAGGATCTAGTTGGCGTGGCTGGTTTAGCTGTTCCGCAGCTAAGTGAGGATGTAGTGTCAGTGAATATGAGAGTGCTGTATTTACCAATGGCAGGAGGAGGAATGGTCCCTCGGGCTGCAAGGTGTAGTCCACCTCATTCCGGTACTTCTCTTGCCTTGCTATGATCGGCCAGTGGACTACCCTGTCTTGAAATAAATGCACAAGTTTCAAGGAAAAAATTCCTTCTTTTTCCAGAGGATTGGTGGAGAAACAGCAAGATTCCTGCTGCATAACCTCTCTCCACTGGAAAATTCACCTGTGGGTAGTCTCACGGTAGTGCAATAGTCAGAGCCTTTTAAGCAAGCTGCAGGGAGCTTATTTACAAGCGCTTTCCTCCTACAGAGAACCTCTGTGATATTCTGTTGCAGAACAAGAGGCGATCGTTGATGTTTTTCCCTTTCATAGACTGGGTAGCATCTGTTCTGGAAGGGTCAACACTGTCTCTTTCATGCAGCAAAAACAAAGCTGCATGTATGGGAATGATAGACAGGAGCCTTTTGAAGCAGAGTAGTTTACCCCACTGCACCTTGTATATTTTCTGGGGTTGTGGTGATGTGCTGTGGCTGATCAGAAACTGGCTCTATACTCCCACAGGAGTGCTCTACATGGATTTATTTCACACTTCCAACTAGCTATATGATTAATAAGTCCTTTAGGGTCTTTTTCTCTAGAGAAGAGAAACTTTAATCACATTTTAAAGCAGTGGCAGTAAATGCTTTCTTAGGTGTGGGTTTTGCAGGACTAAAGGACCATTCATTTCAGAACTGCTAACCCATAAAAGTAACTAGCAGTCAACATCTTATGCTGAACGCACACTTTGCAGGTAAGGCCTTTTGCTTCCCTTGCAGCTATTTCACAGAGTTACCATTTGCCAAAAGATGCATGAAATGTATTTGTTCAAATGATAGATAGATACCTCCTGAACGACAGAGGTACGTCAAGCACATGAATTCTGAGTTCAGAAAGCAGGTCCAGAGGGAATGGATTGGCTCCAGGACTGCTGATCTGATGTAGAAATACTCCTCAGTTTGAGAACAGGCACCCAAAATGTGAGGAATAAATGTTGTTGGCATCTAGCAGATGGTAGCTGACATGTTTTCCAGCTGTCACAAGTCTTTTGAAGTTCTTCTGTTGCGTATGCCAGAGTTTCACCTTTGTGCTGCCAGGCTGAATATAGAAATGACAACTGCAGGTAGAAGTATTCTACAGCACTCTATAGATAAAAAAAAATTAAGCTGAACCAACAGAAGAGGATTAGTAAATCTCAAATTAGTATGTGCCCCTCAGACATTGTGACTGGGATATTCCACATTAAATTCACTTTGTAGAATAATTTTCATTGCATCAAGTCTGTAATTGTTGTCTCTAACCTCAGGTAAGAACCGAGTCACCCGCAGCATCTCTCTCAAGGATGTTTTCCTGACTGTGAAACTAAATTGCAACACGTAAATGTCTTGTGCCTGGTACAGTCCTGGACTGTTTTTGATTGCCTCTGCTTTGAAGTGTCAGCTTCCAGTGAACTCTGCTAACATTTTATTATTGCATTGAGGCTGAGGCAGAGAAGAGCAATTAAAGGGTTGACATCTTTGGTGTTTTTTTAATAGTACGCATGTCAAAATGCATTTAACAAATCATAGCTGATGCAAAAGCCCAATTAATGCTAAAGTAGAGTTCATTTTGGTTGGGAGTAAATGAAAATTTTAAAATGGATAATAACAAGAAGTGTTTGCCTTATTTTAGATATAGGACCTAACTACAACTCCTGTTTCTGAGAATTGAAGTCTTAAAGCCTAAATACTCCTTTCTGTTCCAGGATACAGCTGGACAAGAAAGATACAGGACCATCACTACAGCCTACTACCGAGGAGCCATGGGCTTTGTCCTCATGTATGATATCACCAGTGAAGACTCCTTCAATGCAGTGCAGGACTGGTATGGAATAATGTTGTTGTGGTTGGATTGGGTTGGGTTTTGGCCAGTTCTCTCCTCATGTTTTTTTGTTGAGAACATTAGACATCCTAACCTCCACAGTGCTTTGCATCACCATGTTCCTTTCTCTTCATCTAAACTCTGGGATAAATAATTTGTTTTCTAAACTCTCCTAAGAAAAACTTCTACAGCTTCACATTAATGAAAAAGTTACCATTCAAATATAGTAGCATACTGTAGCAGTTGTTGCTTTTAAAAGTTCTAATCATTTAATGCATTATTTGGGCCTATGAAGTTTCTGGTTGTGCTGCTAAACAATCCAGTTTAACAGTGGCTGTTTGAGACAAATCTTATTTAGAATCTAATAATGCTAAATCTTTCCAAACTGCCTTGAAAAGGGATTATTTTTTTTGGAGCCTGCAAGGGTATGAAACAGTATTCACTTTGCCTAAATTGAGATGATTAAAAATCTAACTTTATCCATTTAAAACTTGTGAAGTTTATATTAGTTGTAGTTGTAATGGGAGGAAGAGCGCAGTGTAGGACAGAAAGCAAGCACACCCCTTGGAAGGGGCCTGTGTGTTACCACTGACTGCAGAAAGCACCTGAACGACTCTGTAAGGTAGTGCTCGGTGTGGAATGGTGGGATGGGGAATGGTAAGAGTGGGGACTGAGCCCTGAAACTAGGTATGAAATGGATTCTCAGCTGTTACAAGCTCTTCTGTCTCCCCCGTGAATTCAGTACAAATGCAAATAACACCAGAAAATAATTTCTGGACTTCCCGGTGACAAAAAGTCAGGAAATATATTTGGCTTACAGTCAATAAAGCAAGCACCAGATCAGTCACTTAAAAAACTCCGTGGTAGTATCAAAGCTGCATTGGTACCCAGGCTCGTCTCCCCAGCATTTTGGTGTGCATTTCCCCTTCCCCACCTGGGGGGTCCCCTTGTAGCTCATGCCACCTGTCTTCTTCCTCGGAAAGAAGTGTCCCATCTCACCCCACACTGATCTGATTTTGGAAGCAGAGCTGTGGCCCAGACTGCCTTCCTGCTCTCCTGCTTTCCAGACAAGTACACGTACAGAGCAAGAAGAGCAGTGGTCTTCATAGAAGAGCCAGAGCATATGTCATTGCTGTGGCCACGGGGCAGTGCCTGCAGCCCCCTCAGTAGTAGCTGAGGGGACGTGTTTTCTCAGCAGGGATCCAGCACAGTGTCTGGAGTGAAAACATCTGGGCTGCTGCTGCGAGGTAGTGTCCACAGGCACAGATGAGCAGAAGGTTGGACACTGTTGCTGGAGCTCATGTTCAGACATGGAATCCTCTCAAAGTGACACCAGGCTTTGTGTAGGAAATACAGGGAATGGGGAGGCAGAGGAAAGGCTGTGTTTATCCTCAGCAGTACCCCTGTGGCTCCCCTCAAATGTCCTGCAATTATTTCTGCTGGTTACCCTGTTGCTGTATACTGCAGATGGGTATGGTCAATGTGCAACGAAAGGAAATGCGGTGGTTAATGTATTCTCTCAAGCCTGATAGACTGATTTGCAGTGATCTCAGTGACCTACCGGGAGCATGTGACATATGATGGCTATGGCACTGGCTTTTAGCACCCCAGCTGGGTCTGGCTTTTTGTTCAACACCTGTTCTATATCCCTGATCTAGGTTGCAACTCAAAAGCTGCAACAACATGGTTTATTGTTTCTAGTAATTTGGCCTTCTTCCAAGGCTGCCCATTATTTGTTCTCACTGTCCTTTGAAGCAGTTGGTTGTGATCATCACGTCTAAAGATGCAGTCTCCACTTTCACCCCATCTCCAGTATCGTGACACCATGCTGCAGAAAGTGAACTGCAATGCCTTCCCTGAGCTGTCCTTCAGCAGCTAGTGACAGAGGAATACATATTTTCCTTGCTAGAAACACAAACCAAAGGTTTTGCCAAAAACAGGTTCCTCCCCATGGCACACCCTCTACCAAGCCCAGATGAAGTGTCTGCAAGTGTCCGCACAGGAGCATTTTCCATAGGAGAGCCTGCATGTGAGCTGGGGCAGTAGCTTTCACTAAACTGTAAATATTTTCAGCTTGGTTCCCCGATGAAACAAGGTACATAGGACCACACAGTCCATCTACCTGTTAGCCAAAAAATACCAAATCTCAATCACTTGAGCTGCTACTATTTTAAAGTTTATGCAAGTGAATTTTAACCTGAAGCTTTGCATTGGAAGTGGTCTAACCTGTTCCATCAAAGGCAATAGAGCAAGAGTAAGATTTAAGAAAGGTCAGCTTTGTGTATTTGACTTCATGTCTTCCTGTGCCACGGGGGCTGCATGAATATCTTTGCTAAGAGCACCTTGTCAGCCAAAGGACAGAGGTGAACTATCAGTTTATTTTTGCTCCGTATGTCAGAAATCTTGCCAACAGATTTTAAGATTCTGAACCCAAATGATGTAGTGGGTCAGATAAAAATCGGTCTGTGGTACCCCATTTCCTTCCTTTCAGAGGCTTGTCCACGGGAGAGGTGTGTAGCAAAGCCAGCATCGCTGTGCCAGCAGAGTCCTCTAGTGGCGATGCAGCCAAGAGATGTTTTTTTCCCAGTCTGCAGAACTGCTGTCCTTCTAAACTTCTGAAGGGACAAGAAATGGAAACAAAAAAGCTTTTGGTCTGGTGCTGTTAGATCAACTTCTACCATCTTCTAGCATAGCAAGTAGGTAGAGTCTTGGGGTTTTTGTCACCATGATGGGTGATACAGTTATGCTTCAGAAAAACATTACACTGGATTCTGGTCTTTAGTCGGGAAACTGTACTCTCCGTGGAAAATTAAGGTGTTTACTACTTGAACTCCTTTAGCTCAGAGCCTTGATCTCCATGAGCTTAGTCCATTCACCAGGTCAAGTGTGAGATGGCAGCAGCATGCCTAATGATAAAAACAGAGCCCTAGCGGTCCTGCAGTGCTTCTGTTTGGTCCTGGTGAGAGGATGGGGTGGCAGCAGTCGGGAGGCTGCACAGGCTGTAAAGTCAGTGGCATGCCCCTGATACCCGGATACTCAGTCCTGTCTTGTCTCATCCATCACACGCGGATAGGACAGCTTTCCTGCTGTGCCCAAGAGGTCCGTAAGAGAGGGCTGGACCCAGAACGTTTGGGAGGTGAGACATGGGAGGTAGAACATTCTCCAGTCCTAAAGCCTGTTACTTGCTGGTGCCCTGCCTACTGCCACTAGTGATTCAGGTTTTTGGAGATGCTGTGTAAGCAGGCTGTCAACATGAGTCTTAGCCCATCTCAGTGCTTTCTCATGTACCGTCTCTTCCTGCAGAGTTCCCTACAGAAAACAAGCCAAAAGCATGAACAAACAGCTGAGCCAGAGACCTAACACTCCCAGTAAGCTCTTGCCCATGGCAAACCCTTACCTTCTGTTGAACTTACAGGGGTGTGCTTAGATCTCAAAATTAATTTTCAGCATTACACTGAAATTATGGGAAAGCAGCCTTGTGCAAAGTCAGCTCTCCATCAGAGAGAAGCATTTTCCCATCTAGACCTCTCTAGCATCTTAGAGCTTGTACCCTCCCTCTGGCAAATTGCCATAGGAGGTTGCGCTCACTAGCTTTATTATTCTCTGAGCCGTTTCGTGAAGCCCCAACATCCCCTCTAAAACTTCCTTCCATGTATGTACGGTGCACTTTACCTTTCATCTCTGGCTCATTGGCATATGACTGTTTCAACAGCCTCCTGACCTGGCCTCACCTGCCCACAAGGGAAATAAGAATATCTCTTCCAGTCTGCCGTAGGATTTCTTCCTTGGGTGATCTTGTTGCCACACCCTTCTTATGGGTGGATGTCCTAAAGAGGATTCTGATTTGCTTTGTGCCCATCCAGAAACACTTATTCTAAACCAAGCAAAGGCACTCTTTCTCCTGAAGGGGGAGGATTGTGGCTGTATGTCAGGTATTTAGACAAACTCTCCAGGTAGGACATGAATTTGAAGTACAATTTTTCCTTCATTCACATGAATCACCCCAATCAATTATAATTATCTTAAAGCAGCTGAGAGAGTAAGATACACGATTTAAATACGTTTGGAAATGTCTAGGACATGACCTGTCTTGCTCCTTCATTGGGAAGGGTACAACAGATTGTGTGACAAGTCTTTAAAAGATTAAGCCTGAGGGATTTTCCTTACTGCAGTGTGGCAAGAGTACAGTTAAGTTACTTTAAAAGAACAAACATAAATATGCAAAAGCAAAGATGGGCTTTTCCTGATATTTGAAAATAATTATTTTGTTTGAATAATAAGAATTCTTTCCTATAGGGTGAGTGAAAGGGTTAAGTGAGCTTTCATGGCTTCCAGCTCAGTTTCTAGATTTTTTTTTTATTTAGTAGGCTTCTTTGACAGTTACTATTTGACATTGGCTTGATAGTTTTGTGCGTAGCTAAATCAGTGGTTTATACCTCATTTAAAACTGTACTGAAACTAGAATGTACTCAGCAATTGATACTCTAAAGTAAAAAGAAAATATTGTGAAAGCTCTGCTTTGAACTATCTAGTCAATTTCACAGAAGGGAAGAAAAAATTGGTTAAATTTAACTTAGATTTAGAGTGACAGCTGAGTTCACAAATCATCAGCTTTATTTATCTTTAAGGCTGATTTTCAAATTAGGTTGTTTATATATCCATGTAACTGTGAACCTAAGACTATTTTTCTTCTCAGGGTGAAGCATAAAAACCATGCTTTATCGTTAATTTGGGGAATTGAGCACAAATAAGGCACAGCATTGTTACTGTGCCACAGAAATGTATTTTTCCCAGTGTATATATTGGACTGCCCTGACCGTTGTTGAAACACCCCAATTGCACAAGCCTTTTTATTTATTTACCTTTCCAAAAGCTCCTGGAAATATGCTGCCTTTCTTTTTGTATGGGGATCGGGTTTCTTTTAGACATTTTATTCTTAATAAGTGTAAATGTCAGTGTTCTGCAAGATAGGTTTTCCACTAACTTGTACAAAACATGGAGAAAAATGAGTTTCTGTGGGAGATCCTTCTTTTTAATTTTCTAAGTAGTTCCGTTTAAATAGTTAAGGTTTGTCGCTATGTACCCATACGCTCCCCGGGAGCTGAAATGAATCCAGAGAAAGGACTGGGAGTCAGAAGAGGAGCCTGGTGATGGGTGTTTTAAACTGAACCTAGAGAGACTTACTTTCTCTCTATTGCTTATGGAGGGAGTCTGGAAAGATTTCCTCTTCCCGGGCTTTTGGCTCAGTTCTGAGGTCACCCCCTCCTCTGATGAGCCTTGAGAAACCCCAGAGGACTGCATAAACTCATCACAGGCTCAGATTAGCTCTCACAGGGCTTGTCTACGTGGAGGCACTCGAAAGGGTGAAAGTGGAAACTGCGATTGGAGTGAGTGCCTTTCCAGGAGGACATTTAGAAAAGTAAGAAGTTTCACTGTGCAAAGTCTTTATTTTTTTGTGTTGCAGTATGGGTCTGGCCTCCTGCGGCGGGCTTGGTTTAGGTTTATGTTTTCCAGTGCAATCCAAACAGGCTGCTGCTTAAAGGCAAGTTGCACAGTGAAATGACCCCCTTTTTCACAGATATCTGTGGAGTGACATGACTGGCTGCTTTCCATGGAAAAGGCAAGTAAACAACTCAAACTAATTAAAAATTATCGTTAGTAGATCAGAGCTGGAGGCTGCTGCTAATTCAAAAGAGAAGGAATCAAGTGCTTTGTTGTTAAGAGAGTTCAAGCAAATTACACAGAATTAAAAATCTGAGGGGACTCCTGGCTCTCCTGGGAAATGGCAGGTTTGCCTGAAACTGTAGTGTCCTGTATGGAGGGGTGGCGAGTAGGGGCAGCGTGGAAAGGTGAGTAAGGACAGGAGGAGGGAAGGAATGTATGCTTCTGGCAGAGCAGCCTTTGGGAAGGAGGGAGTCTTAAAAGATTGGGCTGACTCGGAGAAGATAAAATAGGTTGGGCCAGTCTGAAAAAAAAGGATGAAAGTGAATGCTACCAAACTAGCACTGTTCTGCTGCTGGCTCTGTGACACCTCACCGAGGATGGTGGGAAAGGACTGGACTGCCAGGATAAATGGGGGGGGAATATCTTCTGTTTTGTCATAGAAAAACTATGAAGAGGCCAAATGTAAGGTCAGACTGTTGGGATCCACAGCTAGCTCCAATCCAGTTTCAGCACAGGAGCTACAGAGAGCTTTAGAGGTCTTGAGTTCATCCCAGTCCTTCTCCTTAAGCTCCCATGACTTGATCCCTCTGTCACTGAAGTTATCATTTGTCTGATACTTTCCGTCTGTCATTGCATCTGCTGTTTCCTGCCTTAGGTATCACTTAATCCTGCTGGGTTCAAATATTAGCTCACAGAGCCTTACTTTGATCCTGTATTTTCCTGATTTGGTAAATTTCTCTAGCAATTGTTTCCATGTTTCTGTGCAATTTTCAGTCTCCGTGGACCAGTTTTCCTGTTCAAGCAAAGATGAGTTGAAGCTTCCATCTGTTTGACACTCAAAACACAATTTCTTACGGTGTTGCTAAAACTCTGAAGCAAAAGCGCTACAGCAAATGAACATCTTTTCTGTCTGCACTGAATTACTGTTGTTACGTGTTTTGTAAGAAGTTGTAAATCTAGCATGAAGTGCGTGTCTATTGTATGACTTTCTCTGTAGGGACAGTATCCTTAAGAGGTGTAATTGGTAGTTGTTCCTCTGACAGATTAGAGCTGAAGGAAAACAAGTTTTAGAAGAATGCTTTTTTTGTTCCTAGACGTCAAAAATTATTTGATTCAGCTTTCTGTCTGGATCTCATGAACTTTAAAACACTGGCAAAGTCGAAACAAGTCACACAAAATCAAAGAGTAGTAAAATAGAATGGTGCTATAAAGTATAAAGTCTGCATTCTTGCTTGATGTGTAAGCTTGGTCATTTGTCTTTTAACCAACACACAGTCTCGAGACGTTGATGTTGTCATTAGTGGTACTTGTTCTCATAGATAATATATAATTGTATTTTGGCACAGCTGATGGAACGTAACAATCTTTTTTTGACCTGCTGTAGGGCCACACAAATCAAGACTTACTCCTGGGACAATGCACAAGTGATCCTGGTTGGGAACAAATGTGACATGGAGGATGAAAGAATTGTTCCTGTGGAGAAGGGCAAAAATCTGGCAGATCAGCTAGGTACCTGTCAAAGCTTTTCTTTCTACTCTTTTTCCTCTGCTTCTTTATAGTGTTCCTTTTAATTTGTATGATAAAAAGTCCTTACAGCAGTAATACTTTAATAATGGTATCACAACTGAGAAGTGTAATATATTCTAGGTCCATGTTTTACTTGCTTACTGCTGAATACTACCTCCTTGTAGTGTTGCTGTATCTGTAAAGCTAATATCTAAAGATGTAAAAACAACTATTATTAGCACAGTGGAATGAAAAGAGAAAAAGTTTTCATAAAAACAATTCTATCTCCAGGTCTCTAAGTGCTGTATAGTCATTTTCAGAATGCAAACATTCATTTTTGTAGAAGAAATTTTATTTTTGCAACTAAACAATGAAAAAAGAGTTTTGTATGTCAGAACTGTAGAGGTGAGTAAAGCAGATTTAAAAAATATACCAGGCTTCTCTATCCAGGTAGGGAAATGTCATGTTACTGATGTGGGATAGAAAACGGAAAACAGATCCATTGAGAAGAAGCTGGGATTGCAATGAAAATTTTAGAATGAACAGCAAAATAAATTGATCCTAATTACTCAATTACTTATTTTATTATACATTATAGCATAGATGATCTTTTTGATATGGGCTTCTGTGTTAAGATTTAACTATACTGTCATCTTCTCTTAAAGAATTCATGGTGGCAAGTAGATCCTGTTAAAATTTAATTCAATTAACAGTGGAGACCCTTCCGGTGGGCACACTGTAAATATTTGTTTAGCTTGTGAGAGCGGAGGTTCTTCCCAGACTCAAAGGAATCACCATCACCCCCAATTCATAAAATCCTACATTGTTATCAATTCTTAAGCAGTAATTGGAGGGTGCATAATGTATTGTAAAACTGGGGGAACTGGAGTTCCAGTACATGCTGCATACATTGCTGTAGTTTAAAGTGTGACCTTGATCACATTGCTGATCATGGTTAAATCTTACATAATGAGTATTTATTACTTGGGGGGGTTGTTATTGGTGTTTTGGGGTTGGTTCGTTTGTTTTTTATGAAGGGGAGGTACAGAAACCCTGCTCATAGATGAGTATGAGGTATGGTATTGTGATAGGGACCTCTGAGATATAAACAAAAAGATGGTTACTCTTCCAAAGAGTTAAGAGCAGTCAGATTCTTTTTTCATGTTTCATGTGCAAAGAAATATAAGCGTGTCTGCAAATGCCTGCAGGTTTAGAGCCTTCAAGTGTTCTATGTATGCTAAGCAAAAAGGGGTTCTAGTCATGACTTGACCCTTGAGGCACTGCCATCATAAATAAAGAGCAAATATCAAACTAAACCCCCTAATTTCCCATCATTATTATTGTTGTAATAATAATCCTTTACATGTAGGACTAGCAAACAAAGGTATGGTTAGTTTGCAATATCAGTTGTGGGCTCTTTTTTACATGTCAGAATTTAATTTGCTTTTCAAAATATGAATCTGAATAAACTTGGTTCCTGGCTTGCAGACTCAAAGCTGTTTTGAATGCATGTGTGCCCACATATTTTGCAAGAGTGATTACACTCTTAGTAGTTGAAAATGTGTCCAGAACAATGTAACAGCAAATAGAGAGTATAGGAACTCCCACTCCTATTTGGACTTCTAATGTTGTTTTATTTTCTCCCGCCCCAAATTTTTCTGTTTGTTTAAATAAAAATCTAGCATCTAGAATCTGAATCCGTTACATAGGGGACACTACAAAACGCACACATGCACAGAGTTACCATAGCAACTGACTCCATCAGTAGGAAGCTGTTCTGTTGAAGAATCCCCAGTTCTGCCCCCAGCCTGTCCTCATGCTTGTCCAGCTCACTCTGGAGAAACATACCCCAGTGCAGAGCAAAACAAAAGGTAACCGTGCCTTTGGAAAGTGTCCCAGTCCTCTTCCATAGCCTCCCAAAATACTAAATGCTCTTTTTAAAAGGACTGAAAAATATATCTGGTTTTATCAGCCAGGTTTTCCTTATGTTAACTCTGCTAATGTATACAGCATCGTCTGACTGACTTTGGGTGTTAGGTGGGAGGAATCTCATTAATTGACTATCAACTGCTTTAAAGGGCTAGCTTTGTCATAATGATTCACATAAAGGTTATCCTTCAGCGTGTTTATTTAGGTTTGTATAGTGACATTAACATCATTGAAATAATTTCCTAATCAGAATAAGAAATTGTTATTGGCCTGAACGTGAACTAAACCAAAACAGATTGAGCTACAGCAGAGGCTAAACCAATGTCGGACTGACAAATATCTAAGTTCAGTTCTCTGATTTCTTGTGCCTTTTATACACATTTTTAATCATCATCAAAGGCAGCAAGTGGGGCAGACAGAACCCTGGTCTGATGCAGGATGGCCATCATTGTTTAGTAATGAGGCAAACATCTCCACGGTCACTTCACTCATTGTCCCATGATTTTCAAAAAGTGTTAGGAACTGGTAGATACCTATTTGTTATCTCACACATCAAGGTGACTCAGTCTACCAGCAGTGGCAGGCTAATCAGTTAAGATAGCTTGTCTTTCTCTTCCTTTGTGGCAGAATCAAAGAAAACCGATGTGATGCAGAATATCCCCCAAATGAAGCAGAATAGAATGTGGCTTATTGCAAAATAAACTCGCTGTGGTGCTTGAGCTGTCGCTGTTGGCACTGTAATAACCTGGTAGAAACAGAAGCAACAGCCACTGGAAGTGATGGTTGGCTTTTAAAGCCCCTGGGGTTAGAAAGATAAAGAAATGCTTCACATTTCAGTGAGTTTCTGCTGGCTGAGGCAGGGTTCAGGCTTGTCTGTGAGAAGGTCGGTTCTTGCATAGCACGGGGTGTCAACACGAGGCAGCAGGAATAGCTGTCTGTGCCACCCCCACCTTGATGTAACTCCAGCTGTGATGGTTGTTCGTTGTTGTTTTTTTAAATCAGAAAGGGTCAGTGTTTGAGAATCTGTACCCATCACTGCAGCTAGGAGCTGGCGACACCGAAATTACTCCGTAGGGGGCACACAACAGCATTTGTAATTCAGCAGTGGTGAATGGCCCTTGTTGGGAAGGGTCCTCAGTCCTGACCTGTGCTGTGCGAGGATTAATCACCCTGAAGAGCTTTCTGTCTAAACAGACAAAGAACAGGAAAAAGCAAGACCAAAGCCGTGGAGCGTTTTGCTCACAAGTGCAGAAGTTGGTCAGCAGAAGGAATACAACCACGACCTGGCTTCTCCCCCTGGTGTCCACTCTTGTCAGACCGCAAGACCGGTTCATAGAGTGAGCCATGCCCTGTCACACGGGGGTGTGGAGCCCAGACAGGCCCCTCCATACATGACCAGTTCGTGGTGTGTCACCAGCAGCTGCTGCCCAGGGGATCCCCACTGATCTAAGGGGGAGAGTTCAACTCCCTTGTCCTGGGTTTATTCAGATCTGTATCGTCATCCGCAGATGTGTTTACCAGAGCGATGGTAAGGATCCATGTATCCCCTTCACTCTTATTGATGCAAGTATTTCTGCTTACTATTCTGAGATTGTGGGAATCAGCTGAGCTTAAGAATTATCTTGTGTCTTGTTTCATGAAGGTGAATCCTGAAAAAAATGGTTAATATTTTAAAAACCATCTCCCATTATCATCAGTCTCTATTGATTTTTTTTCCCCCCACTTTTTCTCACAGGTTTTGACTATTTTGAAGCTAGTGCCAAAGAAAACATCAATGTAAGGCAGGTGTTTGAGCGTCTCGTGGATGTAATCTGTGAAAAGATGTCGGAGAGTATAGAATCAGACCCTTCCAGGGGCACTTCTGGAAGGAGCATGCGACTCTCGGACAACCCACCTCCTTCGCAGCAGAACTGCTCGTGCTAGTGACCTTTCTCGCTGAGAAATGTCCTTTTCCTTTCCTGATGAAATTTTATCTTTTCATTTGTGGTGGTGCATTATCACGTAGTCCAAAGGCAGAAGTCTCTGTTGTAGGAAACTGGTATGTTTGTATACTGTGCTGGAATGTTAATATTATGTATTTCCTCATCCAATAATTTAAAAAATGAAAATCTGAATAAATATTGTAAGTGCACCTAGTGTTAATGTGAGTTATGCTGAAGAAAAATAATTGTTTAGTGTTGCAAATATTATTTCCACACAGAATGTTGCATTTGTAATTATAAATTCCTCTACTGCAGAAAGATTTTTTTGTCAAGAACAGCAGGAAACATAAAAACCAATTAGAAGGGACCAGGTCTAAAAGAAAATGGGGTGGAAATCTTTTTTAAAGCAAGAATATGCACCCTTTAGGTATTTTTGAGAGTCATTGTTGCTGTCCTGTATAGACATGGACCTCGTTTTTTCTGTATGATGGAGCAGAAAGCAGTGCATTTCTGACAGTTTGAGGTTCTCCAGAAAGCAAAGAGGAAGGGGGGTGGATTTTGTGTCAAGCCACTGCATAGAGGAAGAGCACGTGGAGGAATCAAAGCTGCCAGGCAGGGGAGGAGGAGGAGAAGGCCTTGCAGCCATACCCGCATTTCCCTGTGCTCTTGGCTGGTGCTGGGTGAAGGAGCGAGAGCCCTTCCAGGGACTGCCCTTGCTTGCAGACTCCTCCACAGTCACCACTACTGGCTTGCAGAGCGTTGGGGGTGTCGCTGGGTTTGGCACCTTGCTGTCCCTAATCCTTTGTTTCTAGAAGCCCAAGAGCTGCAGGACAAAGGGGAGGAGGAATTGCCTGCTGCATGCTTAGTTGGAGGCAAAATCTGACTTGGAACAGCACTGTCACAGAAAGATAAAAATAGCAGGAGCCAAAATGTGAGTGTTGGCAAATATTAGTGCTGTTATTATTAGATTTCCTTTCTGCATGTTATTGTGGGTTTTTTTCCTTCTTTTTTTTTTTTTTTTCCTTTTGTGCTAGATGGGTGCATGTGTGGGAACAGGATTTCTGGTTTCAGATTCAACCACAAAGTGTAATTTTAAAAAAGGAAGACTGATAAATCAAACATAACTGCAAATGAAAAGTGGCAAAGACCTCCTATTAGAGTTATTATGTAAACTTATTCTATGGATTTTGTTGCATCATTCTTTGAAGGGAGGAACAAGTTTTAATAGTTAACATCTAAAAAATTCTTATATTCCAACATTGCTAAAATTGCAAAACTTCTACATCTGCGTGTAGAACTGTGTGCATTAGCCACACACAGAGCTTGTCTTTCTCTGAAATATATGGAGGAACTGCTATTGCGAATCTGTGAAATTGCATACACTGTGTGCCTTTGTTGATGATCACGCATTGGTTTGTGCATCCCAGCGCCAAACGGTGACTGCAAACTGTGTCTGTAAATGTAAACTAAGTGAATACGGAGGGAAGTTTGCTGTCTTAAGGTGAAAATTCTGGAAAGTTTTATGGCTTTACCTTAGGCCTGTGAACTCCTCTGCCTGAGGAGACTTTGTGATGCCAGGAACTGATGTCCCAGCCCACTGCAATGGAATGTGCTGGGTGGTGACAATAGCAAATGCTTTTGTTAATTTCATTCTGTTGTGTCTCAAAGTGTAATGGTTTTTAGAAAAAAGCACAATATTCTAGAGAAAAATGCAACTACATTGATGTAGTTTGAGCTCGTTGTGCTAAAGGCTTGATCCCTTTGTATGTTGCTTTCAGAAATCTTTACTGTGACGTATTTTGGGTGTGTGTGATCTAGTACTGGAAATGTGATTTGTGCGGTGCTAGGAATGTGGTTATTGTATCTAAACCCCTGAGACTGCAAAATAAAGAGAAATGTAGTCACTGGGTGTGGCTGGGAGAGCTTGTGTGAGCTGCGTTGCCAGCGTTGGGCAATCACGTTGCATGGATAAAGAAAGTATCTTTTTAATGCTTTTAAAAATACATCAAAGTACATTGATCTTCTTTGACAGGGTGATGATCCTCGAGCCCAATAAGTGGAATCACTATGATTTAAAACAGTGAAGAGAAGGATTATTTGGCCAATAAATGTGCAGTGTTCTAGTTGTAGCCAAAGCAGGTTTTAGGGCAACTTGTATAACTAGAAAAAATAAATAAATAAAAACCTCTACAGAAGGGAGCGATGATTTTGAGCTGTGCTGGTATAATGGAGAATCTCAGTGCAAATAATGATTTTTCAGCTCAACTCAATGGTGAAAGAAAAGGGATTCAGCAGAAATGGATTTTAAGTTCTTTTGTTTTACTTACTTTCTTTTTCCTAGCAAAAAAAAGACCTTTCCCTTTTCTATCCAATATATAATTGTGTTTCATTGTGTTCCAGTCAAGTCAGATGTGTTTGTGGTTTTGTTCCTCTCCTCTCCAGAAGAATGCAAGTACATTCCAGGCCCTTCAAGGTAGGATGGGCATAATATTTTTTTTTTACAGAAAAAGCCATCAAGTAGCTACATGACAGTATAGTCCGAAGAACTGGAAAAGACAGTTACGAATTATACCCTGCCCTATATTACATACATGGAGAAACCTAGTGTAGAAATACAGCAGGGTTTATTTCAAATAAAGAATCAAATCATCACAGGCAATTGACACATCTCTCCATTAATATATATTTCATGTGTCTCATCATCTTACATTTACGTTAAAAGCTGTGAATGAATACAGAGAAAGCCTTTAGCCTTAAGTGGCATGCAGCTGATTTCAGTATCACCAGTGAGTCAATAGTAATTGTTACTTGTATGAACTTTTAAGAGGTAATGGCAGAATGTGAGACAATAATTTGTCAGGACAAGGGGAAATAACTTGCTTGCGCCAAAGACAAACCCAAAATCCTTGGTGCAGTCTTGTATAGAGCCTCTGTTTGACTGGCAGTGGCCTGGGATAGTAGTTTTGATAAACAGTATGGTTACAACACAAAAAAAGGGGTACTAGAATGTGAACGGGAAGAGCTGACTGTTGGTCACAAGCTTCTCTCTATGGCTTGCACAATACAGCTCCAAGTGTGCAGTTCGAGGAAAAGCCATGCAGGAGGGCCCGGGTTAGAGATGGGTCTTGGCTTCCATCTTGTGGAGAAACGAAGCAGTAAAATACCAGCTAGACTAATTGTTCCCGTATCTCAGAGAGCCCCCTCGTGTATTAGCCTCTGCTCCCCTAACTTTGCTTTCATCATCTCTTTTGCAGTCAACATCGTTACTTTGTGTATGTGTGTAAGCCTAGCAGCACTGGTGTGACAGGAGTAGCAGAAAATGTGAACAAGCGTGGAATGGTGCAGAAGGAGTGTCCTAGGCAGAATGGAAAGGCTTCCTGACAGCTCGCAGAGTTACAAGAAAAAGGATCTTGGTGGTGTTTGGGAACGAGAGCTTCACAGAGCTTTAGGACAAAAGGAAAAGCAGCATTCCTGTGGTCAAGACTGGGGCACTGCCATTTCATAGTGGGAAAGAGATGTATTCACAAACTGGAAAATGCTGAGACCTACTGACCTGCGAAGACCAGGCTGCATTGGGAATAAGCAGTCTTTTCTGGTAAGCGGTCATGGGCACAAACTATAAGCTGTTAAGGCTACCATTAGGGGAAGAAAAAAATGTAAAAAAAAAAAAAAAAATCAGCAGCAGTAAGCACGCACTGGATTTCTCAGAACGCTCGGGATCGAACTGCCAACTTGTGAGCTGGACTGAAGGGTGGAAGCATGCCAGCTGGAACCTGCGGTGGCTATCAAAGCACCAGCGCAGCCAGGGCTCTTGAACCCTCACAACAGTCGCATTTCTTTAAACTGATTCAGCGTGGTCAGCGCTCGGCGTTCCCAGCGGCGGCTGAGGGAGGCCGAGGGCCGCGATCCCCCTTCCTTCCCGCCAAGGTTCGCCCTCGAGCTCGGCCCGGCTGCCTCGGCCCCGCCGACGGGTCTCACCGCCGGCCTCCGTGCGGCTCCGGCCGTGGCCGCTGGGCCTGCGGGCGGGCTTTCGGCTGCGGCACCTCCCGGCCCGTCCTCGGGGGGGGGAACGGGGACGGACCGACCCCAGCCCGCGCTGAGGGAACTGCGCCTCACGCTCCTCTTAGGGCAGCTTGCGCCAGCTGATTGGGCCTGTCAGGAGTGACCGACAGGGACTTGAACCAATGGTTGAAGGAAATGAGAGAAGGCGGGCCTCCACCAGCCTTCCACCGCAAGAGCAGGGGGGACAGCTGGCAGGGCAGGCGCACGTAAACGTCGGAACGTGACGGCACAGGGAGGCGCTCCTGCGATCCGGCTCTGTTCTGCCTTGCCCTCCGCCCCTGATTTCTCCGTCCGGTCGGTCTGATCCCAGGGGCCGCGTTTCGCCCCGACTCTCGCCTTCCGTGGTTTCCCCTCCCCCCGCGCTGCCATCGGCATACTCTCCGCCAATCAGAGCCCTCCCCGGCCCGGCGAGGGCCCGTGATTGGTCCGCTTTCTCGCCCCGGCACCGCGGCGGGCGCTGACTGGCGCGGGCCGGCCCCGCCGCAGCCGTCACTGCTGCTTCCTCGTGCGGCGGAAGCGGCTCGGGGGCGGGGGCGGCGCATGCGCAGACTCGTCGCCGCCTTCGTGTGGAGGGGCCGAGCGGTGCGGGCGGGGGCCCGCGGCCTAGCGGGGCGCGGCCGGCCGGTGCGCGCCGTTGCCCAGCCGTTGTGGTGCCGCGCCACCGCCGCCATGCCCGGTAGGAACAAGGCGACGTCTAGCTACAGCTGCCCGGAGCTGGCGGTGGGGCAGCAGGCCGGGGAGGGCGGCCGCGACGCCAGAGGCCGCTCGCCTCACGGGGAAGAGGAGGACCGCGCGGATTTCGGCCCTGGCCCCAACCTCGGCGACCCCGCCATCGTCAAGTCCCCCAGCGACCCCAAGCAGTACCGGTGAGGGCCGGCGGCGCCCAGCCTCCCCCCGGAGGCTTAAGGCGGGGCGTGTGTGAGGGGAGGACGAGCCGGTGCCGCTGAGGCAGCCCCCGGTGGGTCTGTGGGGCGGCCTGGGGCCTGCCCTGCCGGCCTGGGGCCTGCCCTCCCTGCCGGCCTGCCCAGGGGAAAGCGGCCCCGGCCGGCGGGAGGGCTGGGTGTGGGGCTGGGCACCCTCCGGTGCTGGCAGTCGGGCTCAGCCCGGTGGCCGGGGCGGTTCGGAGCCGCTCTGTGTAAATCGGAGACCGGGGGCTTACGGGGGGGATCCTTCTAAGGGGGGACGTCTGGTGTGTGTGCGGTGAGAGGGTTGGGGCTTGCGTGGGCGCTCCAAATCAGTGCCAGTTCCAAGCCCCTGCTGTGATGCCGTGTTTCCAGGGCACGGCAATACCGAATCGTTAGTTTGCAGCCCTCGTCCAGGCAGCTGCCTTCCAGCAGTGTGAAGCTGAAGTGTGAAATGCGGTTGAAGTATTATAGAGCAGATACCGACTTAAAAAAAGGCTGTTGCATTATTTTAGATGAGCTTCCTTGTTTTAACACAAATACATCTGTGAGTCGAGGCAAAAATTACTTTTTCACTGCCATTTTGCTTGTGTTTTCATTTATATATTTCTGAGTAATAGGCCTGAAAGTGCTAAAAAAGATCACCTTCCCTGAGTGCAGCCCGCAGCATCTGTGGCCTTCTGGCGGAGACAGGCTTGGCAGAGGACTCTGTAAGACAGTCATTCTTGAAGGGATGCAGTTACAACTTCTTTCTGCCGGCAAAAAATTATTCAGCCCTTGTTAGAGATGCTTTTTTAAATTTACTTTTCATAATGTCTAATCTGTGCAGCCAGTGGAGAATCTGCCTAAGCCTGGAACTGAATTTTGCGTTTGCAGTGACGTTGGTTGACAGTGAAATTCCCTGCTGGCTGCCTGAAGAGGACTGTGCCCATTGGCTTAGGGAGAAACGTGCGCCCTCCTTTCTTGCCCTACTTCCTTGCTGCTTCCTCTGGATTTCTGCCTGCCTCTCCTGCTGGTGTTCTTACCCGTGCTACTTTGCAGGAGGCTCATCTTCCTGCAGAGTTCACAGTTACAGGTGCTGTCAGCTTAGGAAACTTCTGCCTTTACTACCTAAAGCAGCACAGTGATGAAGCTTTGGAAAGCCGTTGAAAACTGTCGCTGGCTCTCTATTTTGAGGCTCAGAGACATCCTCTGCATGTAGAGAACTGGAGAGTGTGTTTGCTTGTAGCATAAGATAAACTGATATCAAAATCTTCCAGAAATCCTACTGTCCGCTCTTAACAGATTTATTTCAGTTGGAAGCAGGGAGTCACATCTTTTCAGACTGATTTCCACAGGTGGGCAGTGAGCCTTGCACAGCACAGACATAAACATTCCCCCTAGGAAGGAGAACTTCAGTGTGGCTGAAAGTAAAGAATACCTACGTCTGCCATGTACCAAACCTCCTAAGTAAAGGTGGTGGTGGGTGATTTGGTGATGCATATACGCTTTCTCCTGTGTTCATACATCACTGCTGATGTATACTGCAGACCAGTCACAGGCTTGATGTGTCCATCTGGTGACATCCCTCTTAACTTAGTGGAAAATGTTACATTTTATCTTTTCAAATACAGCGATTATAAAAACAAAAGAGTTTTCTGACAGAAGTTGCAGAATGTATTTTCAAAAGTGAGTTTGTTGGGACAAAAACTATCATCGTAATGAAAGTTGATTTTGTTCGTTAGAGCTATGAGTGGGTAGTTATCTTTACCAAAATGTATGTTTTATTTAAATGCATCCGCATATGGCATTTCATGGGCTTGTATTGCTTGTTTTGGGTAATTTGGGAAATTAAAGCATTTCTCTTAAGCATTTACTATGCATTGATATGTATATCAATATTTACTTCACTGCTAAACAATTATCATTGACACAAGAAAAAACTTTGTGTGAGAGCAATCCTGTTTAAGATTATCCTGACGTTTAAACAGTATTTTTAAGAATTTGAATTTAATTTTATTTTTAAGCCTTATTTGTGTCAATACCTGTATAACCCTTCTAAAAAGCAATTGGACTGTGCTTGTTTCTGTTTCTATGTTATGTGCATTTTTTGTACTGTTTTTTGCATACGAATGCATACTGACGTATTGATTACAGTTGTCCTTTTCCATTGGACTGAAACATGGAAAAAGTAAAGAACACCTATGTCAGGGGGTGCCTCTGCTCAGTATAACCTAAACTGTTCTGTGTTCTCCTGAAGTGAAATCTGATAGTCTTCATCAGTGGCTTAGTTCAGTTGTTGCCTTGCTGCAGGGTGCTTTTTGTCCTTGTATGTAACACCCACAAGCCTGAAGATGAGTAATGTAAAATCAGTATCCTCTGCTCCATTAGTTTAATGGAGGTATGTGGAAGGGATCAACAAGAGCTACTGGATACATCTGGCTAAGCAGCTTTACGGCCAGTCGTTCTTCTGGAAGAATAGCACTAGTCTGTTTTCAGCTTTCTGTGTCTAGCTATTGATCGCTGGGAAGCCAGCGTTCTTTCTGGGCCGTGAAAACCTGCAGAAGACAGTTACATGCAGAGGTGAAGAATATGGTGGTTGTGCTGGAAGACGTGCTGTACCAACCTGTTGCTGTCTGAGGCTCTTGCTCTGAGCTCCCCAGAGGCTGAAGCGCCCGAGTGTGCAGTATGTCAGTTTTTAGGACGCCTGTTACGCATTCAGTAGTGCTGCAGCTGCATAACGCAACATACGTGTACGATGCAAATGGGCTTTCAGAATGTATGGATGATTAACTTTGTACCCAGAGATTAGCGTGGATCTAGTACTATCTGTACCTCCTGCAGTTAGTCATAGCGTCTCTGCAAGTTATACACTGTGTGCTGTACTTTGAACAAACAAAAATGCACTTGTGCTTTTGACTGGAACAAATCCGTACTGCTCAGTGGTCCTGCAGCACGCCGAACAGGTGTGCTAACGATTATGAAACCCTGGGCCAGAGTAGGTGCTGTCAATTCCCATTGGCTGCGTGGTCGTAATTCATAATCTTAACACTATTAAACTATTAAACATTTGTTCTTTAGCTTTTTTCATAGACTTGGTTGTCTAAGAAGTGTGGCTTTTTTCTTTGTCTCAGAACTCCTTCACTCTTCTCACAATGCCCCTTTTATCCCTTTCCTCCAAATACGGCCCCATGAAATTCAGTTGGGAGAGAAGTACTCTAAGTAGTTTGCATCCAGGCTGGTCTGTGGTTTGCAGAGCCGTAGCAGGTGGCTTGCAGCTCTAGTAAAAACCAAAACTTCCACTGACTTCATATTTTTAATTGGAATATTGATAATAACAAAAACTTTTGTTGTTAGGAAACATTGGAATTGCATAATGGTAACCATGAATGAAATATGTGAGAAACTTTGGGAACCATGCAGTTGGAAAACATACAACGTACCTTTTGTTTATCTTTTGGGTGCTTACCATGTAGCTTTAGCTGGAAATCTGCTTTGAAATTTCTGCTACCTAATTACAACAGTGGCTGCATTGCAAAGTTCTGATCTGTTATAAACTTGGGGTTTGGACTAGATGACCTTCAAAGGTTCCTTCTAACCCAGACTATTCTGTGATTTTATGCTCTGTAAGTCAGAGATATTTTTTTTCAGGGAATATGGGATGTGACCATGGGTTTGATTTATACTAGCATTTTTTTTTGTTTTGCTGGATCAAAGACCACCTGCCTATATTACACTAGTTCTTAGGCTGGATCAAGTATTTTCTGGATCCAGCGTTCCTTCCTTTCTGCAGCTGGCATACTAGCCGATGCAAGCTCCCAGGAGGGGTGCTTTGGCTAATGTGACAAATTGTGACTGTCTATTCTGGATCTGTTGGGAAACAAATACTGCTGAGATGTAGTGCAGAGCACTGGTGCTTGCAGTCCTCAGTCTGAAAAGTTGTAGAATGGTGCTGGACAGAGGGCTTGTGTTTAGGTTTTTTGTTCTTGTTTTTTTTTTTTTTTTAATATAGATGCACACACATATGTAAAAAATTCTATGTATGTATGTACTCACACAGAGAGAACTCGTGTGTTGCTTCTTGATAGTAACCCAGCTTCTGTCTTCTGTGTCTTATTTTATTAAGCCTGCAGAGGAGATCTCTCCTTTCTAACACATGCCTCCTATGTCTGTGGACCCGCATTGATCAAAGCAAATCAAATAAACTGGAGTCTCTGGGGCCTATTTAGAGGCAAAGATTAAGATCTTAATTCTGTCACATAATACATGTTTCCAAGAGCCTGACAAGCATAACAGGCTATTGAAGTTTGGATTTGCCTATTCTGAATACGTGAAGTTTTCTGAGTGCTGGTAGCTTGAATATTTTACAGAGGGAAATAAAAGCCCAAATCAGTGGCCTGGACCTTATGGGAAGAAGGGCTTTTGCTACTACCTTGAATTGCTTCTTTTTTATTCTTATAGCTGTTGAATAGCAGAAGAATGTATTTACTTTCCCACTATAAAACTGCTCATCTTCTTAGCTGCCATTAGATTTTTCATTAGGAAACCTCAGTTGAAGAGCATAGAACTGCTACAGGAAACACAGACGTTTTCATGATTCTGAAAATTCAGATTTGAGAAAGGAACATATTCATGGCAAATAAATGTTTTTGTTTCAGGTATATCAAACTGCAAAATGGCTTATGTGCACTTTTGATTTCGGATTTGAATTACTTGGATGGTGCCCCAGCTGCTTTATCTTCAGAGGAGGAGGAGGAAGATGATGATGGTGAATCTGAAGAGGAAAGCGATGAAGATGACGACTCTGGAGCTGAGATCGAAGACGGTAGAGAAGGTTTTGATGACGAGGACTGTGATGAGGGGGATGAGGGTGAGGACAATGATGGAGGTAATGAGGATTTCAATGATCCCGATGACAGTGAATTAGAAGAGCTAGCTGACAAGGAAGAGACAAGAAAGAGAGGCTGTACGGAAAAGCAGGTATGTACTTAAAGTTGTAGGGTGAAAAAATAAATAGTGAGCTTTCTTGTGGTCTGAAACTTGGTAATTAGGGGTTCAGACTAGACCTTCTCATTGTACCCTTTGTCCTGAATAATTTATGTTATTTTCTGTCAGTTTCTTGAAGCAGCTTTTACTGAGTGTGTCATATTTTCTCTAGTCTGCAGCAGCCCTCTGCGTTGCTGCTGGCAGCTTCTCTGATCCCGAAGATCTGCCTGGATTAGCACACTTCCTGGAACATAGTATGTAACTGCTCCTATTTCATCTTCTCCAGCTTCAGTGCAGAATTAGTGCTATGTAGCTCTGGATTTCTGTAGTATTTCAGTATCATTTCTTATTTCACCTAGCCAAGAATTTATTTTCATTAGTTAAATACATTTATCTTATTAAAATACTCTTAATATTGGAGAAGGTTTCTCATACTCTTTGGTGGGCTGTGCATTAACATGTATTAACATTCTTTGTTATCCATTAAATGTGGGGGGAAGCATGTTACCTCTGGCTTTATAAACCAGGCTGGAGCTACAGACCTTTATCTCTCTAGTAAAGGGTGAGGAATTAGTAATACAGGTGCAGAAACCACATGAAGTTTCTGACCAGATGTATCTCAAAGTACTACTCTTGACTGGCTGAGACCAGGCATGCCTAGACCGGCGCGGTTGTTTCCAGTCTGTTCAGGGCTTCTGCTAAAGGCAGGTTACACTGACTGGTGCTAGTTAGTAGCCAGCCCCTGTGGGTCAGCTGTAGGTAACGCTGTGCTGAAGAGGGGTTGCTATAGCTGCAATTAGGAATAACAAATTAATGTCATCATGGTAATTTTGGTGATTTTTTGTTCCAGTGGTTTTTATGGGCAGTTTGAAGTACCCAGACGAGAATGGGTTTGATGCGTTTCTGAAGAAACACGGGGGCAGTGACAACGCTTCGACGGACTGTGAGCGGACGGTCTTCCAGTTTGATGTGCAGAGGAAGTACTTCAAAGAAGCGCTTGATAGGTAACTTCGTCTAAACGGTGATTAAATGTTAACAAATGTTTGTGCGTGCCTCGGGTGCCTAGGTGTGGCTGTTCTTCATTTTGGGATGATTAAAGCTGTTGCTGAACTTCCATAGCTACCCACAGAGTGGATATTGAAGATAAAGAAATAGTCTTCCCCTTTGGGTACATTGCTGGTTTTTTGAGATAGTGCCGGTGTAGCCGCTGCGCGATTACGTAGAATCCATGGATAATGCACGTAGCTTTTTGATTGTTATAACACCCTTAAACTAGTAGCATTGATGACAGGAGAAATCTTACGCAATGTGGCAGCTGTTCAGAGGGGAAGTGCTCCCAGAATCCCAGTGACTCATTGTTTGAAAAATCTGTCCTGACAGAGTTAGTGTTCTGGTTTTTTTTTTTTTGTTTCCAAGTCTAGTCGCTTAGGGTGGGTGGGAGGGCAGCCTTGAAAGTTATGGTACAATCCATGCTTCGAAAGGATACGTTTAACCTCATCCAGGTTATTTAGTGAAGTGTGTATCTTTTGCCAGGAAGTATTTAACTTGCTCTGTTGTGCTGTGGGATGTGTTGGGACAGCAGAGATCCACCTGTTGGCGTGGTTTCCTGCAGTGAGAGAAAATTACTCCTTCATGGGGGCACAGCAGCTGAGTATTTTTGATGCTATAAAATATCTCATGAGGACAGTGGACTCCACTGCAAACTTCCTTTGATACTGTGATGATGCCGAGGACAAGCATTTGCATATTTTACCAAGTATTGCCTAAATTTTACTTTACCAGGCCAAATTCAGCTTTCGTTTGTAGATTAGTCCAGTCCTTTTAGATGTTTGGGATCACGAAAGAATAAAAAAATACAATTGCAATTTGTTACAACAGCTTAGTGGAGGGGAAACACAGAAGTTAGGAGTTCCATAGAACACCATCTCATAAGAAGAAGACAAATAGGTGCTGCTCACGATTTCTGCTCATTTCAAGCCCTTGTGGATCAAAAGAAATTGAAAGACATCATCGTTTAGTAGTCTTTAGCCTCAAGGGTCCTGTAGCTGTAGAACTTCAGCAGCAGTGTTTACTGTTAACCTTTTGCTTCAACCAGTTCAGGCATCATTAAAAAAACTCAGCAAATAAAATAGAAACATTAGAGCCTCTGCCAGCCTTCTGCAGAGCCTCCTTTCCTTGCAGATCTGTCCCTTTCCATTGCTCTGCTCTCTGTGGGTATAGGAGAAGAGATGTATCTGGATGCCAATGCTGACTTTTGTGGTAGATAGTAAAATTGTAATGGATGTAAAAGCTTATGTTTCAGGACATAAATCAAGAATTTGTTGCCTGGAGTTAAGGTGAAACTTTCCCTATGGTCATGTTGTTCCTGATGAACAGCCAAGGATTTCTCTGAAGCATCTGATACAGATCCCTGCTAAAACCAGGAACCAGACTAGCTGGATCACTTGTCTGATCCGGTATGATCGTTTGCAGGATGTAAAGGCAGATAATCCTGCACCCATTAGTGTTATATCCTCCTGTATCCAACCAATTAATTCTCACTCTATGGAACAGAGAAGCCCTTTGGTTTTTGACGGTATCACAAAACTGGCTTTTATCTTTCCTTAAGACAGGTTAGACGAGAATTACATAATTTGTAGTAAGGCAAGCAACTTCATAAACTAAAATAATAGATGTTGGGCTTATTTGCTGGGGTTTTTTGCCCTAGTTTATATAGACACTGAAGAAAAGTATATGAAATTTTCTGTTTCGTAGGTGGGCACAGTTCTTTATTCACCCACTGATGATCAGGGATGCAATAGACCGAGAAGTCGAGGCTGTAGACAGTGGTAAGTAAGAGCAGCTTTTCCTGGGTGTTTAGCCTGTCTTCTTAAAGAAACAAAACCCATTTTGTAACACTGTTTATTGGTTTCCATTTTGGACTACCCTTCTGAGCACTTCAGTCAAGGTCACCTAACTTGACAGAGGGATTTAATTCTTCATTATTTTTTTTTCATGGATATCGTTAGAGGAGAAGGACTGAATGTAGTGCCATCACTGTGGGAGTTTACAGTCTCATTTCTTGAATTAGAAATTCATGATTTTAAGTGGTTTGGCGGTAAGTGGTAGGGCAATTACATGAGCATGTGGATGCTCTTCAATGAACGATATGCCTGTAGCTCTAGCATAGCCCCAGTGCTCTCTGCAGTCCGATGTGGAGTTAACATAGTGAGTTGAGGTGATTGAACTTGTCTCCTTATTCTACTGCCTTAAGAGCTACAAAGTCACTTCACAGAAGGCAATTGAACCAGGCATAGAAGTGAGCGTTTGTTTGATTTTCTAATACTTAATGAATACCTCCAGACTGCCTATAAAACTTCACTGCTTTAGAAAAAAAAACCCTGTTATCGGCAGATGTACCAATTGGTGCAAATATTTATTCCAAGTCGTCATCTTCATCTGTCTTCTGGCAAGGAAAAATGGACAATTTGATCCCTGAATTTAGGTTTGTGTCAACATAAACAAGGACCTGTCTTTGAGTATAGGTGTGGTTCTTCCACAGCTTAAGCCACTTTACGCCTTCACTTGCTCTGCCTTCATCATGCAGATCCACTCCTTCCTTGTATTGACACTGTAGTAGTGTACTGCACAGTACATTATGTCAGCTTGATGAACTGGCTGCAGAATTAACGAAGCCAAAAGAATTAGTTTACAGCTCTGCTGTACATGTTTCCTATTACCAGAAAAACAGGAACAGGAAAATGCAGTTCAGGAGGGTGAGTTCTCGATTTGGGCAGGATCCCATGTTAGTTCAGTGTAAACTGATCGTAAAACTGCGTTTTTGGAAACTACTTGCTCAGCTTTCATTTTCTTATTTCATTATTAGTCTAGAAGTTGTTCTGTGTGATATATGGGGGAGCTTCATTTGTAATTGTTCTCTGGCCCTTTCTGCAAGGCCTGAGCCTGTAGAATATTGATGGTCTTGTGTTCCCATTACATTTAACAGATTGAGGGCATTCAGACTGGGTGGGCTGGGGCTTTACATGCTTTTCCTCCTTATGCCTTTCTTTAAGTCTCAGCAATGAGCTCCGTTTTCCTCTTGACTTACATTCGTTACTGATAGCAAGTCCTGTTTCTTAGCCTGTTTCACTACTTCATCATACATCAGAACAGGTTCTGGGCCTGTGTGGTGTGTCTCCTTTTCAGTGTGGTTGGGGTTTTTGTGTTGTTTTGTTTCGAACACGACCTCAAATTTTGATGCATGCCACTGCAAATTCTTTGAATTAACAGAGTATCAGCTAGCAAGACCCTCTGATGCAAATAGAAAGGAAATGCTGTTTGGAAGTCTTGCCAGGCCTGGACATCCTATGAAGAAATTTTTTTTGGGTAAGTTCTCAATTTCTGTTATAAAGTGGTGGTGATACTTTTAACCACTTAAAAGTTTAAGTGATTAGATGTGCTGACCTGAGCTTTCTCACCACAGAAACACTAGCCTTGCTTGGAACTATTAGAGCAGTTACTCATTTTACAGTAAAATGTTTGGGAACAAAAGCAGCTGTCTGCTTCTTAAGCTACTTTTCATTCTGGTACTGCTTTTTGCTGATGTTAAAGCTAGGTTGCCCTAGGTGCGTAATCATGTAACATTCTGTTAATGTAAAGGTGGAGCTCTCTGAGTCATCTCTGTCATGCTTAAGCTTGTTTTTTGCTATTAAAATTTCCTGGAATAATCAAGTGTTTCTGGATTTGTGTCTGAGGAGGCCTTTCAAAGTAAATAATTCACTGTTGAACTTGCAGAAGTAGACCTTCACAGCCATGTCAGTGGAGCAGAAGGGAAATTTGTCCTTCCTCTCCTGGACAATAGAGTCCTAGCTCCCTCACCCTTGTGGTGCTGTGAGCATGTAAGTTGCAGTGTGACGGGTAATAGTTACCCAGCTTTGAAATGTAGATCATTTTTACGAAGTTCTGTAGACATGTACTGAGCATCGTATTTTTCCTCCCATGTTCTGCAAGTTCTGTTGGTGGGGGAATAGCTGGCAGCACACGTGAGCTGTACAGTATCTGATAATGCAGGAGGACTCTGACCTTCCTTATCATAGCAATATCAACTGTCCTTAGAATAGGAACTAGGAATTTAAAGATGATGATTTCAGTTAACGTTCCTTTAACGCCAAATTTGTATTAGGTATTTTTAATGTGCTTATCTTGACTAGACTCAGTGCCAGGGGAGGAAAAGAAATTTTCAGTATATTGGATCTTGACGTACCCAGTCTCTAGATAACTAACTGCCTTTTAATGTTTACAGGTAATGCGGATACACTCAAACATGAGCCTAAAATGAAGAATATTGATACCTACACCAGACTGAGGGACTTCTGGCAGCGCCATTACTCTGCTCACTATATGACTTTAGTTGTCCAATCTAAAGGTAACATCAGTTGTTCCTGAAAAACAGGCTCGTTGCTGCTGTTAGTGTAGTGCTTTTGGCACCAGTTCAGCTGTAGCCCAAGCCATTTTAGTGGACTGCCCAGTCCTGCAAGAAGTATTTCTATGTAGCTTTTAGACTGGTTTCTAAATGAAACAAGGCTTGAGTAATTGTGTTGTGTTATTGTCATCCTGCCACTTCTTGGGAAACTTTTAACTGAAACTGTCGAATAGGTTCCAGATTAATGCAGAAGGTAAAATCTCAACGATATATTTAAAGAAAGAATCTTGTAGGAATGTAGAGTGAGACCACTTAAATGACTTAATGCTGCTGGTTTCTCTGCCATCAACAGCGAACCTCCACAGAAAATGATGGGGAGACTGAAATTGGCCTCCTAGTTGTCTTGTTCTGTTTGGGACTCTTTCAAAAGAGGTCTTAAAATAAAAACCATTTCTCTAGGAAGAACAGAGATTCTAAGTTTTCCCCCAGACTGGAAAATTCTATGCAAATGGAACTGAGTTTCACTTAAGCAAAGAACTTCAGACCTATGGGTCATTTCTGCTGAGAATAGAGGAAGGAAATTTCTTAGAAATTATGCATGTAGTAGAGGCCTGCGCTGAAAATAAATAGTTGTTTATATTCAAGTTAGGTTTGTGCTTAGGGGTTTTGTTGAATGTTAAAATGATTGCAATTCCCATCTGTAAAATGGTGATGGTAATAATAGAAGTGGTGATTCTTTTCTTCTCCTATGCTTTTATTTTCTGTCTAGAGCGTAAACTACTTAGGGCATTGAATGCCTCTTGAGTAATCATTTACATAGAAGAAACATTACAATCCATTACTGGTCATTGTGAAGAAAATTAGTGGTAACTGATAGCCAGCCGGGTCAACTTTGTATTTCAGTCTCTGTTACAACAAAAGAAACCATGAATCCTCCTTCCACCCCATCCCGCCTTTTTTGATGTTGTTCAGTACACACAGCATCACTTCAGGAATTCAGAATGCTTGCAAACAATTTCCAATCAGCCATTTAAGAAAAAAAAAAACCACTTAAACTTCTGGTTCTTGACACATTTCCTTTAGAAAAGAGGATGGGGAGAAGGACGACTTCTCCCTGCAGGACTGCATTTGGGTGTGAAAACTGGTGTGTGTATTCTGGACATAGTGTGATGGAATGAGTCCAGCAAGTACTGGTGGTTTTGTAGATCCCTAAGTCAGTAATCCCTTTTCACAGTCACACTTAATACTACTGAACTTTAAATCCCAGTTGTATCGAGCTGAGATTTCAGCACTATACACAAAACCAGAGCTATGACCAAAGATACAGTTCAGTGAATATTAAGAATTGGCTCAAACCAACAGCTTTGAAGCTTGTAATTTAGAACTTTGCAATTTTAAAATATACTGACTTGCAGCCTCTTTCAAATAACTGAACTGGTGAGATAAGATAAAGAATTTATCTTAGATCTTCAGGAAATTGCATTTTTTGCTTTCTTTTTTTCTCTCCTTATTAGAAACACTGGATACATTGGAAAAATGGGTGACGGAAATCTTCTCTGAGATCCCAAATAAGTAAGATTCTTTTGGTGCATAAAGGCATTACAAATTATAAAATTATCTGTTCTTAAAAATGATGGTTTTAAAAAAAATCTCCTTTACTGGAGAAACTAGGGAAATTAACATTTGTTAATTAACATCCTTACGCAGGAAAAAAAAGGGCAACTTGGGACATTAAAGCCTGGCATTGTTTCAGGAAGACTTTGTTTCTGCTTAACAATTACTTAGCCTTGCAGCAGCGTTTGCTTAAAATGTGCTGATATCTTGATTTTATGATAAATCATTCAAACCTAGATTGTCAACTTACGTTACTTTGCGTCAAAAATAAATAGCAGCAAAATAAATTAACACCATTGCTTGCATTTAAGTGTCATCCTTAGGTCAGCAGCTGGTTAGAACTTGGTCTTTTTTTAAATAATTCACTCCAATGTACTGTCTGAAAAGGGGGTTTTGCAAAAGCTTTACTAACTTGAAAAGCATTTTGTTTCCCCTTTTATTTTCTGGTTTTGCAAGGTGTTTATTTCTGTGGCGCTTGGAAATGCGCTTGTGTAAGTCTAATACCATAGAGACAAGTTTGTCTCTCCAGACCCCTGTCCTTCTCGTTCCTCCTTCCCAAGACAACCCCTCAAGATTCTGTGAGTCCAGGGAAAGGAAATTGTTTACTGTGCTTGGCTTTCCTTTCCTTTGTTAGGAAAGCAAACTTTTTATTCTTACTGCCTTGGATGGAAGGAGAGGGCAGAGCTGATGGGGGTCTATATCCTGAGTAATTATTTTGTTGCGTGGGCAGAGTGCGAGCGAATGCCAGGCTGCCTTCCACCTCGGGCTGGGTGGCTCCTGGGCTGTGCCCTTTGTTAAAGGCCATCGCCTCTTGTCACGTCAGAGCTATGGATGCTTACGTCTTGTGATTATCTCAGTGTAGCTTTGAATCCTTGGCAGTAACATCACACTTGTAATTTTGCTTTTAAGTGGTTTACCCAAACCCAGCTTTGGCCATCTGACTCAGCCTTTTGACACACCAGAATTTCACAAGCTTTACAGAGGTAAGTAAAATAATTTGTTTAAATGTTTTGAATACCTAACTTCATATTTTCTCTGGGTGATCTGGATACTTTGTAGAATAATTCTGTGTGGTTCTGAATACCTTAACCATTCTTTCTGCAATATGTAAAACTTATCTATGTCTAATCGGTATATTTATATTCATTAAATTTATTTGTGTTCAGTTGTTCCAATCAGGAAAGTTCATTCACTGAGTATCACTTGGGCGCTTCCCCCACAGGAACAGTATTACAGGTACAGTTGTGCTGCATTTTACTTCTGCCACGTGTATGCTGTAAATAATTAATTGACTTTCACAACAAACCGAATAATCTCATTTATTTGTGTTACAGATCGCTTTGTTTCCCTAGGAGAACTTTTTTAAAATTAATCAAATTGATGCAGATATGGTTCCTTTTCCAAATTGAGTGGAATTGGTACACAGCTGGTTCAGTGTCATTCCTCACTGACTCTGATCAGTCATTATGTTCTCAGCTGCCACATTTGTAGCTTATCTTTACGGTGCCTGAAAGTGAAAAACTTGCCGTGAAGAAGCACACAGTGTATATTTTAGTCATTTGTCTAGTGATTTGAGTTCTTTATGTGAAACTTACTACCTCCCGGCATTTAATCTCTTTCAAATTTTCTTTTAGGGTGAAGCCTCTTCATTATATTTCCTGGCTGGTGGGACATGAAGGCAAAGGCAGTGTTCTTTCTTTCCTTAGGAAAAAGTATGTATTTTTTAAAGCATATTTATTAAATGTTTTGCTATCACTAATAAAGGCAAACTCTATTTTGTGTATACATTTTTGCTATCTATATAAAACCAGGCCAAGCCTGCCTTTTTGTGTCAGCATTTTTTAGTGATATTCCTTAAATTGATGATGAACCCAAGTAAGAAATAAGTGGGTTTTGGTCTGTGATCCATGGGTCAGCGGTATCTGTGGCTGATCTTTAAGAGATCCCCAAAAGGTAACTTAGCTTTTCCACTGTTTTCTTAAACCCTGTAGCCAGAGGTTCACACCTTTATGTTGGAAAAGCTTTGTGTGAACCGTAAACGGATTGAAAGCCTTTAAAGTAAAGCTGTGATACGGTAATTGTAATTAAGCTCAAATACAGCAGAAATGAGTAATTAGTAAGTACCTTTAACTCTTCCATAGGTTTTGGGCTCTTGCATTATATGGAGGAAATGGTGAAACGGGATTTGAACAGAACTCCACTTACTCCATCTTCAGCATTTCTGTGACCTTGACTGATGAAGGTTACAAGCACTTCTATGAGGTATGGTTTGCTGCAACTTGATTTTCTTACTGTTTTCCTAACATCTGGAAAAACTGATCTGTTCCTTTCTGTCTGCAGGTGGCCCATATTGTATTTCAGTATGTGAAGATGCTGCAGAAGAGAGGGCCAGATAAAAGGCAAGTGTTTGCCACTACATCCAGATATTGGCATGATTGTCCTTCTCCGTTAGCCTTTTATTTGTAGTGTTTGCACTTTGTTGAGTTACTAGAGCATAAACGGTGAGTCAGTAGTAAAGCTTGTCTGCATGGGAAACGTATCGGTTTAAAAAAGCTTAAAATTGAATTTGTTAAATGTTTATGCTCGTTTCTTGGTGCTTTTTGTTTGATTTATTGTGATCTCATTTCTAATTTTACTAAGCTGAACTAGTTAGTGCAGCTTTGTGTTTATTGAAATGAATTTGTCGAGCCAAATCTGTGAAAGTCAGGGCTGTGGTGTTCTGGTGTTAACCTTTATGTTACTTTGCTATCAGATTTTGACTCTTTGTAGTTGAGTCTCTTCCTCTTTGGAAAACAGCAGAACTTTCTGCCAGTTGAGAAACGCCCTTTTGGATGGAAGGGAAGTGAATCACTGAACTCACCCTTGATGCGTTTCCTAGAAGACTGCTTTTTTTTTCAGATTCTTGATAAATGTTGTGGAATAATGGAAGAAATCCACTTCTATTCTATTCTCCTTCCTTTGCAGAATATGGGAAGAAATACAGAAGATTGAAGCTAATGAATTTCACTATCAAGAGCAGGTATTCATCCACTGTTTTGTGTTGATATAGGTAAACCATATAAAGGATTTCTTTTTGATTTTGAAACACATTTTCAAAGTTCTGTTTAACCAGAAATAGATCATGCACTTAATGAGGCTGTATTTTGCTGAAAGAATTTGTATTCTAGGCAGAGAAATAGTGTTGACTTTTTTTCATAACAGAATTAAATGTTACTTTTACAATTCTCTACCTACTAGGTAGGTTCTCTTCGAGTTCTGGTCATTAGGCCCTTGTGTGTGAAGTTCTGTGTCCATTCATGGAGCTCTCCAAATTGGGGCTTTTTGGTATTTTTGCCTAATTTCACTTCTTTTAAGCTGGTTTGGCACTGCTGATTTCTGGGAATAGAACAGCAGGGTTGTATGAGAGGCGTGGCTTGCTGGTGACCTGGCCTCACAAAGGCCAGGGTGCTGACGACCCCCATGCCTGCTGGTACATTACAAAACTAAATGTCGTTTTGTGTCAAGTCCTCCTTGCCTTGCTGAAATAGGAATTAGCAAAAAGCTTACTTGTTTTTATTAAAGGTGAAGAAAGGTAAAAGCAAGGAACAGGGGGATACATGTGCTTTTTTGACAGGGTTGTGTACCTTAGGGATGGGTGAATGACTTAGTCGTGGCAGCCCACTCTTCTGGTTGACAGAAAGAGCTGGTACGTGGCCATCCTAAAGGATAATTGTCACAGAGGCATGGTTTTGGGATAAGCAACTAGTTACATGCCCCAGGAGAGGTTTAATGTTTCCTCACGTGTACAGTGTCTTAAGAAATCCTTGGTCATGTTTTCCACTACATTTACCAGACACAGACGTGTCCAAACTCTTTCCAGGTGAACTGTGGTCAGCATCTGGACTTAGAATATAATGTTGGCTGGTTCAGAAAAAGCCAAAAGTACTCGGTGAGAAGCTCTCCACTAGGCGGTCGTATATCGTTAAAGGCAATCTGTACTTCCATGTCCGAATGGGAGACTCTCTTCCTCCTTACACTGTACATCATGGCAGAGAACTTAGGAAAGGAGCAGAATCAGAGATAGCTCATGCAGCAGCAGCAGTTCCTCTGCTTGCTCTTTCCGGGTTCCAGATGACCCTAAATCTTGAATTGCAGGACTCTGCTTGTGTTTCCTGGAGGCATGCAGTGTATTCTGCTGGGTCTGCAATTCAGTAGGTTCAATGACTGTAAACTGCACGCTCGAGGTTTCTTCTACCAAGATGATGTGTCTGATATTTCAGGATTCTTAGAGGTGTCCTGAGCGTTACATGTGGTTATGAAATGTATTTAGTTCAATAACTGAAACTAAATGCCATAACAAGCACAGCATGCAACTCATGCTCAACATACCTAACCAGTCAAGCTCTTCTCAGAACAGAAAATTGACATTTTAATTTTCTGACCATGTGAAAAACATCTTTATTTATTTGCTTACAGACAGATCCAGTTGACTATGTGGAAAGCCTTTGTGAGAACATGCAGTTGTTTCAGAAGGAGGATTTTCTGACAGGAGACCAGCTTTTGTTTGAATACAAGCCTGAGGTAAATACTCTTTGAACTCTGATTACATGTTTTGACGTAAGGAAAATACGGGCACGCTGTATAATATAAGCACGTATATAGGCATTTATAATTAGGCGTAATACAGGCCCAGGTTCTGTATTAATTGACACACACTTTTTATATTCAGAAAGCCAGTCTCCTTTTTTGTAAGCTTGTTATGTCTTATTCTTCCTATGTGCAGACTGAGAAGTCTTTTCTGGGTCAGGCAGAGCCAGGGCTGCATTTGAACTGAGGTATTGTCTTGAACTTGCAGATCATTGCTGATGCCCTTAACCAGCTCAGTCCCCAGAGAGCCAACCTCGTTTTGCTGTCTGCTGCCAATGAAGGCCAGTGTCACCTGAAAGAAAAGTGGTTTGGAACGCAATACAGCGTGGAAGGTAAAGCAGCAGCAGCAACGGAGAACGTCTGTTCATGCAATAGAGATATTAAGAGGATGACAACACAAGATAGAGCCGCAGGGAAGTAGGGAAATGAAGCCTCAGTGTTTTACTGACCTCATTGTTAATCAAATACTCTGTCCTACTCCACAATTTTCTTTGTTTGGTTTCAGTTGATTCCCACTCCCTAGTTTACAATTGTTTTAGGAGGCAGGGATCTCAGCGAGCCCTCCACTTGACTGCCATTCAAGTCCTGAACAGGGAAAAGAACACAAACCATGAAGGAAGGGCATGTTGGTAGCTGGATTACTAATTCAGGCAGGCTTGATTTACTTTTTAGTAGGACTGCTTCATTCCTCCTCCAGGAGAGTTTGTAGGAAGGGATTTAGAAAGTCACGGTGAACCAGGTGGTGTTAAGAAACCCCTGTTGTACTGCAGATCTTGACAGAGATAGCAAGAGGTGAGATAGCTGGCCAGGGAATAGGGTATTACCTTCCTGTTTAACTAAATGCATTTTATGTTTTTTAATAGATATTGACAAGTACTGGAGTGATTTATGGGCCAGTGACTTTGAGTTAAATCAGGATTTGCACCTTCCAGAGGAAAACAAATACATAGGTAAGGCACCTGGGCATGAGTGAAATCTTCCCCCGAGAATTTAATTGAATATTTTCTGTAGTTTACCAACAATCTTAGTTTTCACCTGACAACAACCTGTTTTTGCGAATTAAAGAATATGAGAGGTCTGTTCACCTGAATTTTATTTAATATTCTTTTTATTCATAAGCTTGAGAACTGAGTCTTCCCAAGGTGTAAACTTACAGATCATAGAGCCGTAACACAGCAGGCCTCACACTGTCAATGAGAGGTAACACAGTTCTCTGGAATCCTAAAAGAGCATTTAATTTGCTTAATCCTGCTGGTTTTGAAAGCATCTGAATACCATCTGGCTTTGTTGCCAAAACCAAATGAAAATAAACCCATAACTTGTATCCTGGGTGGAATGCAACATCACCGTTTCCGCACTGCTTCTGAGCCACTGTTCTGGTGTGGAACTGAAAAATACATGTTCTTTGGGTCCAGGAAAGCATTATCACATACAATTTAGCAAACTGCAGGGGTGGGGGTGGCTGGGAAATGTACTTTGTTGATAATTTTAAAGACTTTCATGCAGGTAACCTGGCTGTGAAACCCACTCACTTCTGGTTTTGGTCTGGTTTTTCTTTTTGTTAGCCACTGACTTTGCTTTGAAAGTTGCTGACTGCCCTGAGACGGAATATCCAGTCAAAACACTAAGCACACAACAAGGCTGTCTCTGGTACAGGAAGGATGATAAATTCAAAATCCCAAAAGGTAAATGCCGTAGGGCTTTCAGAAGAGTAGGAAGTCCCTGGTTTTACCAGCTGAAATTTATTTGAAGGCAAATAACCCATGATACGGTTCATCATTTCAACTCAGTGTTTACCGTCAGCTCTTCCATGGCCCTTTTGATATGTTTATTAGCTACAATAATAAGAGAAGCAGGTAGAAACTACCTTGCAACAAAGATACCCTGCTGATACCTCAGGTTAAAAATGTGAGTCACTGAAATATATTGACTTGTGAACATCTGACTGTGGACAGACAGAATATGATACTAAGACAAGGGCTGGAGAATGAAGGAACGTTAGTTAGAAGAGACTATAGTCTCGTCTACAGAAAGAGAAAAATACAACCTGGATCTGAGTCAAATGTGGAAAATACATTGCTGCTTTCAAGCAGAACGTGACAGTTTTTAATGTCTGTTAAACAGATGTTTTGTGGAGTTTTTCTTTATTTATAATGGTTACACCGTGGGAGTTAGTATTCTGCAAAGCACAGCTTTGTTCTAATATTTGATACTCTTAAGGGAAGATTTTGGCATGAAAAAGAGAAGACATTTGATGATGAGTTAATATAAGCAAAAATGCGTTCTTAGAGCTGAATGACCATTTTCATTAGACTCAAACTGTGACCAAAGAAAACCTGATGGAAATATATTTGACTTTTGAAAGCTGTCACTTTTTGTACAATTACTCATTTAAGTTTCTTTGTCCCTACCAGGTTATGTTCGATTCCATCTCATCTCTCCGTTGATACAGCAGTCTGCAGAGAAGTGAGGATTATATTATTTGTGCTTATCTTGCAGAGTAACTAAATTACCATACCTTATAAAAAACCATGAAGAGAGATTAATTTTAAGCTGGAATAGAATAAGGCTTCCTTTTCTCATTTTCTTACACTTCTCTTCTGCTTTTCTCTGTAGTTCAGGGAGGGTGGTTGTGCAGCAGATCATTACTGCAGCAAACACATGCATAGGAGTTTCATGGTGTGTTATTCCCCAGTGCAAGTTTTGGAAAAAATAACGTAGCAGCAGCAGTGCACATGGCAGAAGGAAGTGCTTGGAGAAGGAGTCGATCCTGAAAAGAGCAGTCAGCAGTCATGTCCCGAACCAGCACCCTGGAAGCCTGTAGGTGCAGGTGGAGAGGCCAGCAGCAGCAGTTAGGAGCCAGCGGTTAGGCAGACCTCAAGGTGACAGCTCTGCACGGGCTGCACTTCTAGTCTAGGCTGGCATTGCCATTTGTAACAAACTTCATAGTACTTTTATCACAAGCCTGCTGAGACCTGCATAACTGATGCTTTGGGAAAGCCTTTATAAATCTGTTTTCAACGGGGCTTTGTTAGTTTGTCCTTCGATTTGGAATCCAGGCAATATCAAAGATCTGGAAGTACGGACTGCGATTTCCACGTTGTGTAGCCTGTTTTGCTCTAGCTTATTATTATTTTTCTATCTTGATAGATAGTCATCTCATTACTCAAGTCTTCAGCATAACTGAGTCCATCTGTCCCCCATTCCCTTACACAAATAGCAATAATCTCATTTTCTGTGATGGTTTGATGTTTTGAGCATCGGCATGTTACCATGTGCATTTCTGTCTTAGAAGAAATCTTAAATCGTGTAAAGCTGGAGTCTTACTCTTTGCAAAGAACAGTTGAATGTCAAAATAATTTTTTAGTATGGTGTGCTTTCTGAACGAAGAAAAACTTGCATTTTGTGTTTCTGGGTTTGTTGAAACTTTCTTTTTGAATCTCATTGTACTCGAGTATTCATTTCTGTTGGAGAACTTCTTGTGTGTACCCTTAAACTCATTTGACTTGATTTTTATCTTCTATTCCATCCTTTTTTTTTCTTTCTTTTTAACCCTCTGCCCCTTTCTCCATCCAGCATAGTTTTGTTTGATACATTTGTGAGCATCCTTTCCCACAATCTCGGTGAACCAGCTTATGAAGCAGACGTTGCTCAGTTGGAATACAAGCTGGTAGCTGGAGAGCATGGCTTGGTCATTCGAGTGAAAGGATTCAATCATAAACTACCTGTAAGTGCTGCTGATCTTCTAAGTACTTTTAATGCATGCTGCTCTGCAGTGTATGTGCTTTTTGTCCTAGCAGCTGGAGCCTAGCTGGCTGGAGTTTGGAATGTTTAGGTGGGGTATTTTACATTGGAAAATTTGTATCTCTGTTCAGATACAGGATAATGCAGCAAATGCTTTTTCATGTGCTTGCATGTATAGAGATGTAGTTTTATTCACTTATACAAGCTCAAATTACTGACCTTAGGCTGACTTAAGAGAAATCTTCCTTTAATTAATAGCTGTATCTCCATTAAGACTTTAACAGCTTTTCCTTTAAAAAGAGCTATGAGTCTCCCATGTCCCTATGGAGAGTTAGAGCCTCTCCATCTGTAAGCTGAGGCTGTTTGCACACTGTCTGGGGAAGCGTGTCTGACAATAGGTTTTGTTTACAGTTTGACTGTAGAGATACAGCTTCTGAACATCCTCATTTTGGGTGCAGTTTTCTTTTGCTGGGTTGCCAAGAGCTTATCTTATGAGGATTGGGGATCCCTGTTCCCATTCCCTAAACGCTGGCTGTGTGAGATGTGGCAAGCCCAAACAGAGGGGATTTAGTGACTGAAGAGGAAGGAGCCACCAGGCTTCCATAGACTGTCATGGCAAGAGCTTGACTGGAGCTTTAACAAGACTGTCAGTCACGTCAGAGGTTTAACAGAAAAAGCCAGAGATGCAAATAGCATGATCTGAATATTCTTTTTTTTTAATCGTGGAAGCTCCTCTGTTGCAAAGATATTGCGCTGGTCAGCTGTAAAAGGAAGAACTGAGATATCTAGTACAGAAATGTTGGAGCTACAGGCTAGGTTTGTTCCGGTAGAATGTGGAAACTCCTATTGATTTGGGATATTGAGCTTATTTCGTTTGCGTTCTAAAGATACTGTCCTTTTGAAACTGACTGTAATTTGGTATAAAATTGTGTAGTGAAGAAAATCAAATGGAACCGAGGAAATGTGCTTTAGTAACACTGTGCATCTCCTGCATTGACCAAATAACAATGATTTTTTTATTATTATTATTATATAGGATGAAGTTTAAATTGGTTCTTTAAAAAAAACCAACAAACCCCTGACTTAAAACTGTTTTCTTTACAGCTTCTGTTTCAGCTCATCATTGATTACTTGTCTGACTTCAGCTTTACTCCAGCAGTTTTTGAAATGATAACAGAGCAGCTGAAGAAAACGTACTTCAACATCCTCATCAAACCTGAAACTCTGGCCAAGTGAGTTCTGGGGGAGGGCAAAAAGTGGCTGCGCAGTGAGTGTCGAGGTTGAGCTGAAGAGCTCAGGAACCGCTGCTCTGCGCTCACAGAGGCTTGTTCCAGGGTTTGCTTGTAGCTTAGAGAGCTCAAGCAGCTCTGTGCCCAGCATATCAAACATCCAGGTAGCTGCTGAAGTGACCCGTAGCCAACAGCAGGTGCTGGGGGAGCATCAGAGCCCACAGCAATCCTCCTGGGGACTGCCCTCCCTGTCTCCAGCACGACCCCGAGTCGGAAATGGGATCTCGTGCGTTGAACAGCTCTTGACGGCCTGTGGTTTTGTCTTCCTTTCTTGCATTGCAGGGATGTGCGCCTCCTGATTTTAGAGCATGGCAGGTGGTCCATGATAGATAAATACCAGACGCTGATGAACGGCCTTTCCATCGAGTCTCTCTCGTCCTTTGTTAAGGCTTTCAAATCACAGCTCTTTGTAGAGGGTCTCGTACAAGGAAACTTCACGAGCAGAGTAAGTACAGCTTCAGCAGCTGGCACGCGCTCCAACTTCTTCTTAAAATGGGCTTTAACACAGTCGCCGCAACTCCAGTGCTCAGCTGCCGGGTGACTCGGTTGCCTCTTCTGTGCTCGCTGTGCAGGGCAGCTTCACCTCTAACAGCTCAGGAGTGCTTGTCTGGATAAGCCACCCGGGAGTCCATAGATGCCAGTTCAAACAGAAGTTTCCAGGAATTTAGATTTAAACTGCAGAGAGGGAAAAACGTGGTAGCAATATGCCTGTAACCGGTTTGCCCTGTTGCTGCCATTTTTCATGTTGTTTAGTGTATTGATGTATTTGATACCGAGAATTTTCCGTGGTGGTGCCACAGGAGGCGGCTTCCCTCCAAGTACATTTATCCTGCAAATGGGATTGCCTGCATGGTTTGATCAAACCTCACCGAGATTCAGGCAGCTTTGGTGCTGTCAAACACCTGCGGTATTTACTGAAGACTCCAGCCTGGGCCAAGGTCACACATAGTCCTGTCAGGCTTTTAAAAACAGCCTTGTAATGGGGCTCAGCTCCCTGTGTCCGGTGTCATCGAGTGCCGGTGCGTGGCATGGGAGAGAAACCTTCAGCAGTTGCGGTCTGTGCCAAGAAGTTTGTCCAGGAACTGTTTTAAGCCCCCTAAATAAAACGTGCTAATGTCCTGCGGGAGGTGAGGTTCTTGTAAGGTCCGCTGTCCCTCCTGGGCTGCGGAACAGAAGGAGCTCGGAGAACCTAATCGTGATTTGCGAAGAGTCTTCATTCAAAATGCTTTTCTCGCTGCAGCCTCTGCGGGCTGAGCTCCTTTCACAGTGTGGCACATGCAGCCCTGTAACTCCTGCATCAGTGTTACTGTTTCTCTTATCTCCTCCCGTTTCTTTCACTTAAGAAGCCACAGGGCTGTCCTCCCAGAGCTCCAGCTTCCTGTGCAAGAGGGGGGCTTCTCTCCCCCCGTGTCCCCCCTTTGCTGCCGCGATGGCTGGCACTGTTTCTCTGCCTTGTGCATTCCCCTGCAGAAGTTACAGGGCAAGAAGCTGCCTGGGGACTGTGGTGGGGGGCGTCCAGAGGGACCTGGAATAAGGCGAGGGGGCAGGGACGTAGGTGATGTGACAGAGCTCGTGCTTGGGGGGGGGGTGTGGGTGTCACTTTCTCAAGTGATGCACTGGGGTGTGCGGTTGTAAATTGGGGTAGTAATTCTCTTCTAAATAAAACTTATGTTTATGCTTTCTCTCCTAGGAAGCAAAGGATTTTCTGAATTACGTCGTTCAGTAAGTATCTCTTGACTTAGGCACCACTCATGATGTAAAAACTCATCAGGTTATAATTTTCTGGCGGAAGGGGTCAGGGTGGGAGCGATGCAGAAATTCCCTTCTCCCCTCCTGGACACAGCGCTGCCAGTGGCTGTTCCTCGGGCATTGTTCTGGTTTGGGAGAGGGGAAAAATGATGTCAGAGCGAGTGTAAATGACCAGGTGTTACATTGGTTTTGGCTGAGACGTGAGCAGATGCTGGACACTTTGCTGTCTGTCCGCCCTTCAGAAAGCTCCAGTTCGCTCCCCTGGCCCATCCCTGCCCTGTCCAGTTCCGGGTGGTGGATTTGCCAAACTCCCATCTGCTGTGCAAGGTGAAAACTCTCAACAAAGGCGACGCCAACTCGGAAGTGACGGTCTATTACCAGGTAACGCGTTAGCTGGGTGTGCGCTGCCCTGTTCCCCGGGGTAGCGGATGGTGCTACCGTTGTACGTAACGTCACTGTGTCGGGAGCAGTCTCTGGGCGGGGGTGTGACGCTGGATCCTCGTGTAAGCGCAGGCCTGGGAGGTTGAACCCAGGTGGGCTCTCGCAGCCTGTGGGGCTCCCCGAAACCGGCATCTCCCCCTCCCGGCTTGTGCTAGTGCTGGGAGCTGGGTTTGTGCCTTGGTGATTTCCTGGTGTCCCCCCACGGATCTCACGGTCCTGGGTGAGAGCCCCTCCCTCTCTTCTGAGGGCTGTAGTGAGGCCCCCGTGGAAAACACGGACTTTCCACCTGTCCCCGCCGTGAATTGTAGCTTAGCGCCGCAGTCCAGGCTGAGGTGTGTGCCACAGCTGGCGGCTTGGTCAGAACATCCACGAAATCACTCTAAATTCTCCATTTTCTTTCTAGTCAGGTGCCAGGAACCTAAGGGAATATACCCTCATGGAACTGCTCGTGGTAAGTTAGTGTTCGTGTCTCCTCCCTCATCAGAAGTGTCTTCCCTGAAAGCTGCTGGGAGCTGGGATAAGGCCATGGGGCTAAATGGTACCGGGGGACAGCGTGTATCCATTGCTCACTCTGATTAAACCCGAACGTTTGGGCCAGGATCCCCGGCGTGCCGCAGTGGCGGGCAGCGTGGAAGGCCGTTCTTAGCTGCCCGCCCGGGAGGCTGAGACCTCTTGGTGCAGCGGGTGAGGCTGGGAGGCAGCGCTGCAGCGGGTGCACGTGCTGTGCTGCCGTCACAGGTCCAGACGGAGCCCACGGGCTGGCTGCAGCGGAGCCCCGCTCCTGCTGTAACGCCTCTGTGCTCCGTTTCAGATGCACATGGAGGAGCCTTGCTTCGACTTCCTGAGAACCAAGCAGACCCTCGGGTGAGTTCACTCACACCTGCTTTTACTCTTTCCTGTTTTTACTTTGGAAGCCCTGCCTGCACAGCGGCCAGTTCCTGAATTGTTGTAATGGAAACATAAACGCATCGCACCCAAGAGCACCCATCGGTACAAGCTGCAGTCACGTTGCTTTTGAGTCCTGTAAGAATTGCAGCTTTTACCAGTGTGTGAACTCCCAAAATTATTCGGCATAAAGTTGTTTCTTCCACTTCCCAAATCAGCTCCTGGTTCCCCAGGGCTGTTTTCACAGCAGCTCTGCGGCGCGTAGCAGCCTCCCGCAGAGGCACCCTTCTACCTCAGGGAACTGGAACAAGCTTTTCACACCTATAGGTCTGTCACTCTGCTTGAATTAGTTTGCAGGAACACAAACACAAGTACTCTGCCAGGCTTAAAAGGATTTCCTAAAAATGAGAAAACGCTGAAGTGCACTGAAGCAGAAAACAAAGGAACTAAGACTTGAGAATTTTTATCTGAGATTTTTCTTTCTGAAGTACCAACAATATTTTAACTTGTAGCGTGTCCTACAAGTGAAAATTTAATTGTGCTTGTGGAATGACTTTATTACTTCCTTTTTTTGTGTGTGGTTTTTTTTTTTTTTTAAGCTACCACGTGTACCCTACCTGCAGGAATACTTCTGGGATTCTTGGCTTCTCCGTCACAGTAGCAACCCAGGCAACTAAATACAAGTAAGTGCTCAGTGGTTAATGCTCAGCACTGCTGCCAGCCTTGGGCCGCCGGAGTCACCCCTGAGCTGCCAGCACCCAGTTCTGGTGGCCTTACCGCCGTGCCCCCGCGGCAGAGGCGCAGGCAGGGCCTGGCTGATGCGGACCAGCTGGCTGCAGTGGAGTGGTCTGGTGGAGCTGGCTGCAGTGGAGTGGAGTGGTCTGGTGGAGCTGGCTGCCGTGGAGTGGTCTGGTGGAGCTGGCCGGCCGTTCCTCACCTGTGCTGTGGTGCAGAGCGGCTCCGTAAGTGGCAGCTGTTGCTGCTGTTGTCTGAACAGGGAGGACGCGAGCGCAGGACGTTTACAGCAGCCGGGTTTACCGAGGTGGCCAGTGGGGCTGGCGTGTGTGCAGGCACTGAAGGCTGAGCCCCGGGGGAGGGGGGGGGAGGTGTCCAGCTAACCGTGACCATGCTGACATGGCACGTTTTGCGCCAGTGGTGAATTTACGCCGTGTCCAGCTCAAGAATTATTACCGAGAGTCTCGCTGACTGTTCTCCTTGCTGTGTTAGGTCAGGTCCCAGCTGACTTCCGTTGGCTTGTGCCGGAGCTTTTCCGCGCACCTGCTCTCAGAGCTCACAGCTGTTTCAGGCCACAGAGGGATTGATTTATTTTATGAGGGGAGTTATGGAAACAGTCAAAAGCGAGTGGTCCTGGCCCCAGCTCGTGACACTGCTGACAGGCACAACATCATGACTGAAAACCAACGCCTAAATAAAGGTAGCCTTAAGCATCTTAAAAACTGCGGCAGTCCCGACTTGAACAGGGATAAGTAACCCAAAACCGAAGTAAAATACCCCGCTGCTCTTCTGAAGGTGCCCCATCAGGAGAGCTCCGGCTGCTGCCAAGTAAATGGCTGTTCTGGCTCCCCTTCAGCAGGCAGATATAAATATATATAAAAATATTATGGTTTTATTCAAAGCTGGGGCTAACTACAGGTATTTGAGCTGCAGGGTTAGATGAAAAATATGCAATTTTCTTATGAAAAATAATAGTGTCAGGGAAGGTTTTGTGCCTTGGAAACCTCACGAGTCCAGCACATTGCGGTATTTTTCTTTCTTTTTGTCTTAAGCCAGCAGAACATAGCTGTTCACCTGCACGGCCTGGGTCCCCGACAGCATCGTCGCAGCAGCGACTCCTCTCGCTGCTTGGTTATCTAAAGTCCCCGTGTTTGAATAATACGTCACACAGCCCCAAACCAGAGCACTGGTTTTGTTCCCGGTACTAGGGAAGATGGTGTTGACAGATGCGTGAGCTTTTCAGGGCTGGAGGGAAACAAGCCTGTCCCAAACGTTCCCTCCTCAGCTGGGGCCGTGCTGCTCCTTTAGCCCTCACTATGGGTTTTTTCCTCTTTCCTGCCCAATTTAATTATTTAACTCTCTTTTAGTTCTGAATTGGTTGACAAGAAGATAGAGGAGTTTCTTTCTTGCTTTGAAGAGAAAATCAAGCATTTAACTGAAGATGCTTTCAGCACCCAGGTAAACACTTGCTCTTGAAAAGCTCTTCCTTGAACCGCTATATGACACCTAAACCGGCGGATTCAGTTCCAGGGATCCTGCGTATCTCTGAGGTTTTCTGGACGAAGGACTCACATTTAAATCCTCCCCCTTCCTCCACCCAGCAGCCACTCTGTAAACACTTGCTCTCTGGCCATTCACGGTTAAGCTCAAAAGCCTCGAACTACCTTGTCAATGTCAGGTGGGCTTTCTTTCAGCTTCAGTGAACCTGGTGGTAAATGAAGGTAGTTCTTAATGCTTTGAAATGAATTGGTTTTTGTCTTTTTCAATGGTAGGTTACAGCTTTGATAAAACTTAAGGAATGTGAAGACTCCCATCTTGGAGAAGAAGTAGACAGGAACTGGAATGAAGTGGTGACGCAGCAGTATCTCTTTGACCGGCTTGCCCGCGAGGTTGGTGGGCCCTGGGGGGTGTTAGTGATTCCGCAGGGGACACTCACACGTCGCTTTTTGGAGCAGTTTTAAATGTGATAGAGGGATTTATGCTACTAGTTGACAGACTGATTCTAAAACTGCATGCTGTTTTAAATGTTTAAAATTACTTGGATTGCCACTCTGGTACTTAAACCTCCTTCCTGTGGTTTCAGATTGAAGCTCTGAAGTCTGTTTCAAAATCAGACCTGGTTACCTGGTTCCAAGCTCACAGAAGCAACAAGAAGAAAGTGCTCAGTGTACACGTGAGTGTGTGTCAGCTTCCACCCTGCCACCCTTTGCTGACCTCAGAAAGCCCAGTGAGGGTGCAGTAGAGGAGCTCCATCATCAAACTTGTAATGGGGTGGTTATCCTCACTCACTGTTCATATTTCCTACATTTCTAATTATTATTGGCATTTGAATTGCATTTAAGTATCTGTATTTAATTGTCAGGGCTGATAGAACACTGAAAGAAATCCAAATTTCTTTTTTGGTAACTTTCTTCCAGGTGGTTGGATATGGAAAACATGAAGGGGACTCAGAGGTTACAGCAGCTGTCGCAGAAGTACAGAATTCTTCATCTGGTGAAATACCTCATCTGATTTTCTTGCCCCCATCTTCTTTGATGACTAATGTTACTTCCATCAAAGACATCAAAGCTTACACATCAACTCTGAATGTTCTCCCTTACCATAAAATATTAAAATAAAACTGAGCCCTTGCCCTGCCGTGATGTGTAATACAGGTGCTTTCTGCAACATGAACATCACAAACCTGGGTTTACTAAACCAGGGCTGTAGCGTTAGCTGGGATGAGGTGCCCGTTCAGACATGAGGAAGCTGTTCTCAAGGAAGTTTCCAGCCAACTTATCTCATTAATCTCATTAAGAATAGGCACAGCCCTGCCACAGAGCCGGAGTGAGGGGAGAGTTCCCCCCACACACACACCCCCCCCCCACGGGGAAGATGCGATGTCCTTCTCTCCAGCTGCTGCAGGGGTAGGCTGCACCTTTTCGTTCAGTCTGTCTTGTGCATCATTCCTGCAGCAGCTGCAGCTCGTCCAGGGAAGTATTCTGCGACTGGGGGGAGGGGGAAAAAAGCCTCAGGCTTCCATCTCACACAGGTTGGGGGTTTTTTTTAGGTTTTTTTTATGTGTAACACAGACAAATTCAGATCAAATAAAAGCTAGATGTAACTGTGGCAAGAAAAATAGTTTGATTGCTACATACAGCTCCTTCTTACTCAACCCTTATTTAACTTTAAAGCAACAGCACAGAAATGCAAAGATTCCTCAAGTGCTATGCACTTCCAGAAAAGTTCTGCTGCGAGTGGTGCGAGTTCTGCTCCTTTTGCTCGTTAATGAACTGCTTGAAGAAGCAGGCTGAGCTGCAGGGATTCCAGCTGGGAAAAAATAAAACCAATACATTTTACATAAAACAATTGATCATCACTCAGCTGAATAAAGTCTTGCTGCAAAGGTTTATTATGAAATAAATAAAAAGTCCATAAGATAAGTTTGAAAAATCTATTTTATGAAGCTTTAAGATGCATTGAGTAGAATTATCTATGGTTACATTTCAATCTCAAAATAACAAAGTTATTTTGGGCAAGACACTGAAATGCCAAAATTTTGATTATCATACAGGTGGAAGATAACATTTACGTAGCATTTTCTAACAAATTGTCCCATCAAAGGAATCCTCGTATTTACACACTGCAAACATCAGCTAGATTTAAATGACGTCTTGCATCTTGTTTCTCATTTTTTAAATATGTAGGACCCAGGAATATAATGCAACTGATACCAATGCCATGGCCTTCACAGTGGTTGTACAAAGTGTACACGCTTCACGGCCTAGATTCTCCCTGCTTTAGAAGCAGCAGTAACAGGGCTCCAAAGAGCTGCCTTTGAAGCCCGAATACACCACCAGTATAGCAGAGACCAGTATAGTAGAGTCCAGTATAAGGTACTGCACAGCCAAGACGTTTCTTGTTTCGTTTAATTGCTTATCTGCATCAGTAAGTCCAGTATCCCTGAGATAGGAACCACTGTAGCTGGAGGGGTCAGCGTACGTGCTAACTGATGACTATCTTGGTATCAGGTGTAAACTTTGCTAAGCCAAGGCTTGAATGTTTTCTGGTTTTACAACCCCCTTAATGTTTACTGGCAGCGAGTCGTTTCAGTAGCGGCTCATCGTAAACCCAGCATTCGCCATCTTCATGGAATAACTAGGAAAAAGAGAAGAGGGAATAATTGGATGTAAGCTTTTTATGACTCAGTTGGAAAGGAACCAATATGACAGGTTAGAGGGCATTTACACTGTTGGAATAAAGCTCACCCTTGTTTCCCACGAGGTCTCATTCTCCTTTCTGGCTCTGGCTTCAGCTCTCTGTCTTTCTTCGAGCGCGTGCTTTGCAGCTGTGGCTGCGTCAATGTCTCTAATTTTTAAGTTGTAGGTTACATCTTTCCATAAGCTTAAAAAGGAAATATGAATGGAGACCGCTTTAGAGAAGCAAAGTGCTACAAGGCTGTAGAAACACATCACTGGCTAATAATTAGCATCAATATTAGTCTGAATTAGGGTAGGTCTCACTTTATCCAAAGGGCAGACAACCCTCAATATATATTAAACCACAGCTGCACTACTGCCAGGAGCACGGCGGCTGCAGCGAGGCTCTCTGGACCTCCCTGGGACATTTGGTCCCAACAGGGATGTGACCAGAGGCTCCTCTTCCCCTTCAAAACCCCAACCTGCTTGTACCTGGGCTCTCTCTGGCCACAAAGGCCAACGCCGAGCCCAGCTGCCCACGGATAAGCTGGGTACTGCCAACTTGAGTCTAACGAAAACAAGTCTTAATTTGCCCATTTAACTAAAGTTCTTACCAGCGAGACTCAAAGTCGTCTTGGTCCTCCAATTTCCTTACCTTCTTCTTAATTGTAGGCATTTTCTTGGTATCTATAAAGACAGCATTCTCCTAGAGTGAGGTTTTTAAAAAAAGACAAAAACAAAACAAACCACAACTCAGTTCTTTATCTAGGCTTAAAATTTATATAGCCTCACACTCTAGTACACTGGTTGTCAGGAAATACATAAAAAGTCATCACTGGATTCTGTTCTTGCTATAAAAATCAAGTTACCTTAAGAATAAATTAACAAAGTAAATTTGGGACTTTTATCCCAAATTCAGCATTCCTGTGATCTTTTGGGGCAGCTTCACAGGAGTTCCCAACTATTAATGTTTAATAAAACCAAAAAGAAACCACCAAAAAACCCTTTGAAGCACAATCTTCCATTTCTGATGAAAACAAGAACAACCAAAGAAAAAAAAAAAGCTGCTTTACCCCTGTGGTGTATTTTGCGTACATGACACCGTTCCATTCGCCTTCAATTGAGCAGAAGGGTTTCTTGTCATTAGGAGAACTAAACAGAAAGAAACAGTCATTTCTCAGTTGTGCTACAGTAGCTGAAAGACCCTGAAGGGTGAAACCTTTGTCCTAGTTGCTGCGGAGTCTGGTTTTTATCAGCCCTTAAAACACCCATCACCAATCCAGAAAAGATGCGGGTTCTGTTTACGAGTGAGAAGTTCTGCATTAATAAGTTGGATAAACCTTCAAAGGAAGTGCTGTTCTGGGGTAAGACGGGTCTTGCTTTAGGGCTACATTTAGACTTTAGGAAGCTAGTTACAGGCTTTCCAAACAGATTTAGTAGTAAGTTTAAGCTTAAAAAGGTTTTACAAATCCATAGCTTCTTTGCCAGACTACTGGGAAACAAAACACTGGTTCACAGATGACATCTATCAATGTGTGTCAAGAAATTACTTAAAACCAAGTTATAAACCTCGTTTTGTCAGCATCCACTTACTGACGTCACAGCAGCTGTCCAAATAAGATGCAAATCCCCACTGAATTGTCTGCTCTGCGCATGTGCACAGGGTCTGACCAAAATCCATCAAACCACAGGTGTAAATAAATACATCAAGGCCTGCAGCAGAACCGTTAATTAACAGCAGTATTGCAAGGCCCGCTTCAGGATTTTTAGTAGAGCTAATGCTGAAGACAGTCTGGATAATTCAGGAGTGAAAATTTAAGTTCCTTTTGGTAATCAGCATAGAATGTTTTAGAGCACGGCAAGGCAGGGTGGCAAGCCTATGCAGGTTCCCTCTCTCAAATTGTGGCTATAAAATGGCACCCTGTGACAGGCAGCCATGAGCTGAGTTAGTGAGTGCAGCTCTTTCAGTATTTTACACTCCTGACTGTCTTGAAAAAACACTGTCAGCATTTGAGAAAAAAAAAAAAAAAAGAAAAGAAAGAGGTTTAACTGAAGAAACTGGCTTACAAAATTTCAGCTGTAATTCTGTGCTTCTTTCCTCCATAAAATGGTTTTGTGTGGAAGACGATGGAAGCGTTATAACCTGTCTTTGAGCAATTAATACTGCATTCTCCACCAAGTTCTATCCATGGCACAGTGAGAATAGACCTGCAATTATAAATATGTGTATATTTGTAGCCTCTTAACTGATACATTTTAAGCATGAAATATTACAAGGCATTAAAAATGAAAATACCAAATAGAGCATTTACTTGCCTTCCATAACCATTAGGAAACGTCAAAATATAGTGTTCATCATAATCTAGGCATGTGACACATCCTATTAAAGAAAAAACAGATTTAAAAAACACAAGCAAAACCTTTACAAAAAATAATATACTCAAATACTTCATTAAAAATGGGTACCATAAAAAGGAAAGGTGAAAAGCTTTATCTTTCAACAATGCGGGGAACGCCCAGCTTCTAGAAAAGGCAGGGCCAGCTGCATTTACATGAAAAACTGGGACCTAAGTGACTTCAGCGCACAAAGTGGGCAGAAGGAGTCTCCGATTCGTAGATATATAAGCTCTAGTTATGTAAATCCAAACATCCTTTATGTTTAATAGCATTACTTTAGATAATTTCTGTAAGAATTCTAGTTGCAGAATACAAATTTCCCTTCTCTTGTTACATTTGCATGTACGTACCTTGCCCTATGTTATGAACCCCAATAGACATTCCCAGGAATTTTGACTTGGTCCATATGTGAGCATTGAACTGTATCCTCTTGCTAAAACACTCCGCGTAAAATGCTGAAACTGAAGAAAAAGGTATTTAAAATAGCAGCATAAGACATTAGTGCTGTTGTTTCCAGATTCATTCATCAGGAAATATCTCAAAAAGCCTCATACTTACGCGGCAACAGAGTTTGCAATTTTTTTCCCCACAAAAACAGTTCAGAGAGAAAACTTTCAGCTTTTAAATTTGGAGAGAAAATGTAAATCCAAGATTTACACCAAGAGCTGATTTTACTGTCTCTCCTGTCCATATGCCATCTCTATTAGCAAAGTTATTGTCAACTTACTTGGAGGATGATGAGACACCTGCTCTGCCACAAACGTTACACTGCTTTTGCTGACCCAAGGAACTGGTCCTTCTAAAACTGGCTCCTGCATGACAAGAGAGAGGATCTTCATCACTGACAGCGCTCACAAAACACTCAAAGCTTCCAAGAGAAGTAGCTTCCATGTTTAAAGGCTTCTAAAAATGCATTGCAGTGATTTTAACTTAATTGTCAGTTTGCTGATTTCATGGGGAATAACTCCTTACTCCTGAAACAATGACACTTTCTAAAGAATAAGAGTTTCTACTCTCTTGTTTTCCAGTATAAACGTACTTGGGGAGATGTTCCCAAATGAAACAGTTAAACTGAAAGAGCCATGTATAAACCTAATTACAAAATAGTATTTAAATCCACTTTATTTCATATTAACTAATAAGAAATGGGTGGCAGAAATAGTTTTCCTCTTTGCTTCTGAGAAAGTCTGATATGCATATTAATAATGATCAGATTATATGTATCATAAAACCATAAAACAACATTCACTTCCTGGGGCAAATAATGAAAAGTGGAATTCATTGTTAGAAGCAACGGAAGCACAAATATTGCCTTTATGCCAGCAAACAGAAGTCCAAACATTCACCTCAGGAACAAAAGAAAGATTTGAGCAAAGAAACAGGCTGGGGGGCAGGGGGAGAGGGGGCAAATTAAATGGAAAAAATACATACTTTATATCTAAACGATCACTTGTAGATATACTACACCGAGGCTACATGAAGAATCTCACAATAGCACTTCCCACATCATCGTTTGCAACTTTCCAAGGTGAGAAGCCTAAACAAGGCGTTAGAAAAAACAACCCAAACCCAACAGTGACAAAAAAAAATGCTGCACCAGGCTGCACTGCAAGTGCTAGAGCTTTCTCTGGCATCAGTGGGGCACTGTTGGCTGTGGTTCACACGGCACGGAAGCCCGAGTAATCCTTCAATCTCACTAAAAGCTCACACACTGGTAGGTGATGTCTCCCGATTATGAGTGGCACAACTGTTACTGTGTCCTTCACTCCACCGGACACACTCTGCTAAAGTACAAAAGGAAAAGTAGTGGCCAGACACAGATGTAGAACTAAAATACTATCCAAGCTCAGAATCCAGACCAGAAGTCTACAAAAAAAAAATTTTAAAAGGTTAAATGTACGGGAGAAACTGCACTGCTTTCTAGGTTGTAACTAAGGAAAAGAAATGCCAGTGATAAAACCACCAGTGTTTAGAGAAATTATTTAATAAAAAACTTTCAGAACTTTGGAAAGAAAGGAATTCATACCCGGTGCTATGAAACAAGGAAAGAGAACATTTTCATGTCAAATGATTCTTAAAAGACTAATAGCTCAAATTTTGTTATACAAGATATTTCAAACTTCTATTCACAGAAAAGGAAGGAGGAAGGGGTGAAATCAGTTAAGAAATTGCCGTAGTTTGTCAATTTTGTTACTTAAACATAGCATAAGCCATTTCAGTCAGTAAATTATCAAAGCTTTGGCAATCACTCGCATGCATCAGAGACGCCAAAAAAAAAAAACATACCACAAGAAACTAACCATATCATCTTCACCTTCAGTGCCCGGTAATACCCAATGGCATCGGAAGATCTCGCCCAAAATGGGATTGTAAGGCTTTTTAGCAACTGACCCTTTTCTTCCTGCATGAAAAGCTGAGAGGTACCACTTAACCACTTGAACCATTCGCTCCTTTGGATCCTTCTGGTCACTAATGCTATATGCACCAAGAGAGAGAAGAGGACAGGCAAAATGAAATACAAGCAGGTACCTCAAATACAGGAAAGTGTTTTGGATGTTTGATTGTTTTACAACTAGAAGTTTGCCTACTTTTGACTATTTTTCAAGTTCAGATCAAACCCCATGCAACATTCCTCAAAGCCCACTGACTTTTAGCACCCACAAGGCCCATAAACAATATCAGAACCAGTTAATGCTCTACTTCAAAAGCCAAATACCTGACAAATAAGTCCGGATGTGCAAAAAAGTCAGCATACATTTCCAACAATGATCTTCTTTCTAGGATAAAAGTTGGAAGAACCACCTGGGTGAAGAAAAAACAACTCTTCTAGATCAAGAGAACTTTAACATCCCACACAAAAGCATTCCACGCATTAACTGTAAATAGCACACAAAGCACCCAAGGCTTCATCTGCCTGAAAGCTGATTGTGTTCTCAAACTTACCGATGAGTTCTGACATATGCAGGTCAGTTGGCATCTTTTAGAAAACCAAGGAGTTCAGAGGAACTGTCTCTTGTCTTACACCTATTCTAGTCCCACTTAGAGCACATCCACTACGTGGCTGAGCTTATTACCAAAAGCTGTTCTTAGTTAATGCTGATTATTTAATTTCATCTATATGTACACTGTCAATTTTCAGTTATATATCCTGTGTGCCTCTCAAACACGAAGGTTCTCTCATCTCTGCTACTATTCTTCCCCAACAGCATCTGCAGGTTCCATTCCTGCGGATCTGCTGCCTGCTGCAGTACAGACCACTGCTGGCAGCAGTGTCGATTGCTGTTGTTGACTTTAAAGTTGATGTAGACAAGATGCGTGCTCCTGATGCTTCTTGGCAGTTTAATTTGAGATCAGTAATTTTCAAGTATTCCAGGAGTTCCCAAAACAGACATACTTTGCATCAATTCTTATTCAGGACTGTCAGAAATCTTCTGTAGTTTGCTTGTGACCTGCTGGCTGTTTCTCCACAAAGGTTTTAACTTTATCTTTTTCTTGTCTATTGTGAGTTCCAGACTGGGCAGTTAAAAGTCATCCACTTAAGGAAACTAATGATAGGATTGATTTCTCCTACTCTTTTCCAATCTGGAATTACTTGTTTAAATTTAACCGAGTTGCCTAGAAAGATCAACACCTTCAGAATGCTGTTCATTCAACCTTAAGACAGACACCAACATGAATCACATTCATGGAAAATCCAGCTCTTTACTTGCCAGGCCTACATGTAGGGTTTTAAAATACACAAGCAACTTACTCAACAAGATCCCAATTAAGCAAAGCATTTCATTCTATGCCTTATTATTTATTTATGCTTTATTATTTTATTTATGTTTTATTGAATGTCACCATACACTGGGATCTCGTAGATCTCTGTTCTAGGAAGCTAAAGACATTATAAATATTCCTACTGCATGCAGAAACACTACTACTGCACACAGCATTCCTCTTACCTCAGCTTTGCAGGCACTCTAAGGATCAGGTTCAAAGAAAACAAACAGCTACTTTCCATAGCAAACTCTTTTCCCAAACAGATTTTAGCAGTTCGATACATTTATTCTGCATCCATTTTTCACTCCCAGTAATAATCCCAATTAAATAACGTGCTAAAGAGATTATAGCTTAACTAGCTCTCAGAACAAACAGTTAAATTATTATGTTAACATTGAACTGATTTACCCGGAATTCAGGGTTTAGTCCCTCTCCCTTCCCCATGAACAGTCAGCAAGTTTACCTTTGTTAGATCCATTCCTAATCTAACTTGTGACAACAGATGCATAATAACACTCTTATGTTCTTCCACTGATTCTCCTTCCCCATCATCATCTCGATCATCAGGAGGATCGAAGAGATCTAGAAAGACCAAATTGCTTTTGTTTTTCTCTAAACCTTCAGAGACAGATTGTATTTGATTTGCTGTCAAAAAGGTCTTATTTATAAAACTAAAGTTTTTAAATCCTACAGTTCAACAACCTTCCATTAGCAAAGAAACAGTACAAATACCTTGGTTTATACACATATATAAGATCATACATATATTGACACAGCTTGCATACAGATTGACAATCAATTAACACAAATAAACAGGAAGTTCACACAGTCCACTCACCAGCATCGTTTGTCCCATTAGACATGGAGGAATTGAGGGATTCTGTGGTATCTGGACGTTTCAGACTACTTCCCGTGCTGCTCCGAGTCAGGACTGCAGCAGACCCTGAAGAACTAAAGAAGAGTAATAATAAATTCTCACAATTCACAATGAACTAATTCAGACCAAATTACTATAATTTAATGTACACAGATGACAAGTTTACTGGTAGACGTTAATGTAAGTGCTGCACGCTAATTCATAGAAAACTTAAAATGAATTGTAGCTAAACAAGTGGGAAAGCCTGCAATCTAAGACAGTAACACCCGAAGGCATAAAACAACTAATTCCTCTTTGAAATTTGTATAATCTCTTAAAATTAATTTTCTGCTTCAGAAAAAAAGAGTAACTAGAGATTTTGGGAAAAGGCAGTCAACTTCAAAAAATCTCTTTTAGTAGATGTATGAGGGAAATGGCCATTTACCAAACACTGCAATGAATGCACATGAAAGACACCATGGTCTCAGATTATATTTGAGATGGTGGCTTCTCAAGTTTGGTTTATCTTAAGAGTTTTGTCAACATACACCTGATGGAATGGAAAGGAGCAGAAGAAAAAACCACATGCCTCAAGAAACCTGCTGGGGCAGGGGGTAATCTTATTCTGTTACATAGAATGGCTTGCCGGGGGCGGGGGCAGCCTATGTGGCTTACTCACTTATTTAGCTTAACTAACTTTTACAAGCAGACAAGCCATGCCCTTGTAGCTTACAGTTGCATTCAGCACGCACCGAGTACTTCAGGTACTTACTCCATACAACGCTTTGGGGAAGAACTGCTCTGATAGAATTCGTCAGCATCATAGAACTCATCCTCACTGCTTGAGTAAGAAAAATCTGGGACTGTATTTGGAGACAGGTTGACATGGCTTGGAGAGGTGAGGCTGCTGCTAGGTGCCGACTGCCCACTTCCTGTGGAGTATTAAAAATTAAAGACTAAATACAAAACCCCAAATTCTTTCAAAATCCACCTGTTCTAACTTACAAGCATGATTGTTCAAAGCAATAAAGACTAATGCAAACTCAGAAGGTACAGTATCTTGCAAAATTAGAAGGAATAATTAGTCTGTTCATACTGAGTTTCATTTAACAGCTGTCAGAAAAGAGGCCATGAGGAAAATCAGGAACACAGAACAACACTAAACTATAAGGACATGTTTTCCCCAGTGTTGCGGATTAAAGGCAAAACAACAATGCTGAAAACCCGTATAGATTCATAGTATGATTTATATTGGGAAGCATGTCTGGAAGTCATCTCGTCTACTCCTCACTAGAGGCCCAGGCAGCTCAAAAATTATACCAGTTTGTCCCAGATCATGTCTAGTCAGGTTTTCAAAAATCTCTCAAGATGAAGAATCCATAATCTTTTTGGGGAACCTATTCCAAAGTCGGAACCGCCTCATTATAAAACCAAACATTTTCTAATACCTACTTGGAATTTCTTTTCTTACAACAGATTGCCTCATCCTTTTGCTGTGCATCTCCAAGAGGAGCCCAGTTCTACCTTATTTTTACCCTCCCAAAAGTCGGCAGAAGACAGCAGCTACATCCCTCTTTAGCTTGATTTTCCTAAGGCTGAACAAATCCAGTTCTGTCAGTCTCTAAGTACATCACAGGCCTCAGCTTCCCAGTCTTGGTGGTCCACGTCTTTGTACTGTGGAACCCAAAACTATACATAATACTCAAGACATGGTCTCACAGATCCCAGAAAGAGAGGACAATCAATTCTCTTCATCTGCTCCTTACCCCCTCACTAGTCCAGCCCAGTATGCAGCAAAACCTTTGCCACCACAAGGACAGGCTGCTGACTCACGTTCTGCTTGTCACTCACCAGCACCCCTGGGCTCCTCTTCAGCCAGGCTGCAGCGCACGCCATGCCGAGGGCAGGCTGAGGGCTATGCCCATCCTAGCTGAGCAGAGGACCTTGCATTTGCCTTCATCAAATTTCACGAGGTTTCTGGCAGCCTGCTTCCCCAGCCGGTCACAGCCCTCCTGCATGGCAGCCTTGTCCTACCCACTGTTCTCAATTCGGCAAGCTCCATGTCCGGGTTATCAGAGACGTTAACCAGTATCGGACCCAGTATCAACCCCTGAGAAACACCAGTAGCCACCTGGTTGCCATTTGGACCTCACACAGCTGATCGCAAGCCTCAGGCCTGGCAGTCCAGCCAGTTTTCACTCGTGTTCTACTTACCTAAAACATCTTTTTCCAATTTATTTCCAATTCCACAAAACATACTTGTGACAAAATCTAATGAATCCAGTTTCTAAAATGGATTACATGAATCCTGTCTCAACACTTACTTGCTGTCCTTCAAAAGAGCCACCGCAATAAAGACAAACCAGGTTAACACCGACACAGACCTTTCGTGCAAGCCGATGCCGCAGCAGAGGTTATTAAGCAAACTTAGGTACTTACACAGACAACAATCACCAGAAACTAACTAGAACATGAGACGCATAGAACAAGACTAAGAAAAGGAACTGCCTGGCAGGAGAAAAAGCCAGCAGTGGTTTCCCTCATTTTTCACATTGGGACAAACACTGGTTAACACAGGTATTAGTGTTCTGGGAAGGAACGGTAGTAATAAAGTAACAACACATCAGTTACACACAAGCTTAGAAAAAAACTTGGGAGGGAACTGAGAGAGTTTAGCATGACTGGACAATATAATCAACAGAACTGATCAACACAGACAAAAAAATATGCTAAGTAAGTAGCTATGGTTTTAAAAAAAACCACAAAATATCATAGGACTTCTAAACAGAGAATTACAGCAACTTTATATATCTAATAGCAATTTTTGCTTCAAAACATCTATTGTAGTTACAAAAAGCCCAAAGAATGCTATTATTTAAAGGAGAGAGGAGGGAATCAATGAATTAAAAACTCGAAAGGCCACACATGATGTATGAACGCAAAGTTCTTGTGCCGATTACTACAAGATTGCAATGATGTGGAGAAGAAACCAAGTACAAAGTTGCAGGGCGGGGGGTGGGGGGAGGGAGAGCACAATAATGGATTTTAACACAACGCTGAAACGTGTTGATTAGAAGCAAGGTGTAGGCCAATACATTGTTTTCTTAATAGCTAATTACATTAGGTTACAGGCAGTATATATTCAGGTTTTGTTTCCTGTACTTCAGTAAGACAATTAAACAGAACCATACCTGTACTATTTGGTGTTGGAGTCTGATTTCCAAGTGATGCTACCACAGGTCCCACTGGCAAAGAGGAAGGTCTCTGCTCCGACTTGCACAACTGAGCAGGTTCTAGGGGATATTTTTATAAATTAAACCCAAAATTCACATTTAAATATGAGAATTATAGTTTTGTTGGGAAAGAGATTCCACATATTTCACCTCGCCTTCAAAAATTAAATGTTTTATAGAAAAGCCATTCAGACAGAAAAACATGTTTCTGCCATTGTTATCAGCTAGCTCCTTTTTATTAAGGAAGGACGGCATTTAAAAAATTGCCATTATTTAGCCAGAAAGCACTTTTCTGAAAGTTATAGTTTAATTTATATTATGAAAGTATATTAGAAATGTAAGCCAATAACTTAGAACAAGTGAAATATACCAGCTTATCTACAGAACTAGAGGCAGACAGACCTGATGGCTGAGGAAGCCCCGTGCCTCCCACTCCTTTCTCTGCCTTTGCACCACTGCAGTGAGCGTGCACTGGTACTGCCTACGTGACCCCAGAACTATCCACCATTATGCAGTCCCTCCATCCAGACTGCAGTTGTGCCCTGCTCGGCTCATATTTCTGCTGAGGTTCTTTTTGTACACCATACCTGGAGGTATAACCGCTTGGGAAGGCATTGTGCTGATCACGGACTGTTCCAAAGGACTGGGCTGATATACTGCGTCAACCGGGTTTATAGTGCTCTGAGACAAAAGGAAGAAAAGCACATTTTTTCCTCAATACAAAAAAAAAAAAACAACACAAATAAAGTATAGATAGCAAGAACATCATGAGCACAAGAAATGCCCAAATGCAAGACAGCAAATTCCTGAGAGTGAAAGTAAAACACGAATTGACAGTTGAGGACATGAGAAATACTTTCAAAGTGGTAATACCTTAATTCCTCGCACAGATTTTACACTACACTGAATTTGCTAGAGATTTCGATTGTCCTATAAAGAATTCTTATTTCCAGTTCTCTTCTGGTATTCCTTCCAATATCCATTAAAAAAATAATGCATGCAAAGAGTGAAAGTTAAATGCAAATTATCTGGCAAAAATTAGGACAGGTAATTAAAAAAAAGTTTTAAAAATACAGATTAATTGATTTATCCAGACCATAGTAAATCAACCCATAAATTAAAACAAGAATCATCAGCATGCTCACAGCCATGAAGTGGCTTTACTGCCAAAATGCTTCCCAATGCAAGCTGACAGTTTTCAGTGTGTCTCCAGTAGAGGACATTTCAATCTACTTATGAACATGGGCACTTTGAAAAGTAAGCACCAATTCAACTCAACACTCAAAGTCACTGACTTCAGTATGTTCTTGGCTTTTATACAACAAGCCCCTTGGGAATTCCAATTACAATGTCTTTTAATCCAAACTAGCATGTTTTTGCCTTGCATCACTGGCTTATAATTTAGTTACTATCTAAGCATTGTTTGCTATATATGTTTACACACAAACCCCAGAACTTCTACATTGTTCCGGGTTAAATGGAAAAAAGGCCCATAAAAACCTTTTCCAAACAACTTGTAATTTAAAGCCATTGATCTATGTCAGAACTGTGAAAAACTTTGCCTCAATTTGCTAGGGAATCTTGCTACTGTGCAAGCACAGGAGAGTCACACAATACCATGTTCTACTTTAAAAAAAGTTCTTGTAAAAATGGTAGATGAGCTTTGCCTTTAAATTTAGTCAGTACGACTATTCCTATCATCTCTTTAGATCAATATTTAAAACAGAAGAGTCTCCAGCTGTTCTTCCTTCCTTTTAGTCTATTAATTTCTACTTGCCTCCAGACTGAGGGAAACAGGGTCATTTTAACCTACCTCCTCCCATTTTCCTACCAAAGGAAGACTTCTTTCTTGCCTCCTTTCCTGGTTAACTATAATTCTGAACTTTATCCTACATTAAAAATCAGTGAAGCAGCAAAGATTGCACTTTTTTATAGCACAGGATTTATTTAACGGAAAACAAAACTATTATTCCCTGTTTATCTTAAAAAAAAAATCTCCAGTTTAAAAACAAAGGGATAAAAAAATGCTTTCTACATTTTCGTTGGTGTTACTAACTAGAACAGAAATAAATAACCCAGTATTGTTACTCCACTGTATTCCAACATAAAATCAACGTTCCTTATACATTACTTCAACTGCTTGTGCATAGTATATCCCTGTCCCATGTATTTCACAGTTTAAAATCATGACTCCATTTTTCAGAGTTAAAAATCAACTTAAAAATCAAGATGGGTCCTATGACAGAGATAGCAACAGCATCCTCTGTAACTCCCCTGGGCTTTAGGGAAGCTAATAATATATGTGATACAGAACACTGCTGCGATAAAGAAAAAAAAATATGTAATTTTAACTTCGTATGCAGGATTGCAACCTTATCCTCAAAACAATTCTCCATACTGTAACATGAACTGGAGCTTCTTGTTAGATATTTTGGGGTGTGCCTTTGTGGGTCAGAAACAGATGAAGGCAGGCCTGAAAGTTTCCTACTCTGAGCTCAGTAACCTAAAAACAACCACACAGAAACAACACTGTATCAAACATTGATGGTATTCCTGCAGGAGTTTAAAGTGAAATCCTGACCTTCACCCCCAAGCTTACATTGACCTCAACAGCAACAAAATTTCAGTCTTCACAATCACTGATGCATCAGTTACTATATTGTTACAGAAATAATTTTTTTTTTCCTCCCCAGTACAAGCCAGCCCACAGATAATTAGGATAGCGGCTAATCAAATTCAGACTATAGTCATAAGCTCTAATAGCGATATGAAATTTCTGAGTTGAAGATCTAATGTGCATACCACCTCTGCCTGTGGCAGTGTCTAGCTGCGTAACCTCTGCTTTCCAGGGCACGTAACAGAACCTACTCCATTACACTAAGACCTGAATTATGGGACTATCCAACAGGGTAATAATTTATCTTATTTATGATAAGCACGAAACCAAAATCTGTATGTGCACCTTTACTCCAAAGTTCATACCAGAAAATCATACTGCTATAGCTGTATATAATAGAAAGACAAATAAAGCTTGGGAACTATTGTCAGCTGTAATGAAAACACACTGATTATTTTAGAGTTACATTTTACAGAAACCAATCTCCTATTAAAAGTATCTGAAATGTACTCAAGTGACAAAAAGAGAAGAAAGAAGTCACACATGACCGAAACCAAAGATGACAGAAGTTACATGAAAAATGCAGAAGTTCTATTAAAAAAGAAACATTGCTGAGACATAATACAACTTTGCATCAAACGAGTAGCACTGTAGAAAAGACAAACTACTTGAAGCACAAGGATAGCTGATCTATTTCATACGTAAAGATACTTTAGATGGAACACAAAACTATTTCTATCCCAGTAATTTGCCTTTTGTCTGTTCACATTGTTATCTAAGTGTTCAGTCATAACACTGCCATGTAAGACACTGAGCATAAAACTGATAACTGATCTTCTAAAGGCAAGGGTGTTAGCCAACCTCAGAAGCTAATGACTCAACAGTAATTTTAACAAGACACTTGAAGCAGTAAATTAGAGAAAGGAAGAAGCATGTGGCAAAGTGAGTGGAAATTCAGGTCTCTGTTCACATGTTCTGCAGAAATAAAGGGAGATAAAGATTAGATGTAAACTTACTATAAGTCCATCTGCGTGCTTCTCCTCATTATTTTGGTCCTTAAGGAAAAAATGTTAAAAATATCAACAATCTTGTATGACTTATCAGTTGTGTGTTAAGCGAGAACAGCAAGTTTCTCTCAGGAATGTTTACATTTTCAGCCATAAAATGTTCCTCATCATGTGATACAGTAACTAAACTTAGAAGTTACAATTCTATACATAGGGACCGCACCTCTTAACATCAGTGGTTTCTGAGGATCTGTCCACACAACTTTGAACAAATTCTAAAATATCCTTTCTACCCTGCAGAATACTGTTACTCTTTAAAATGTAGGTTCTTCCCAAATAGCTAGGAACGTCCCAAAACATGGTCTGCAGCACCAGTGAGTCCCTGAAAACTGAAGGACATGAAGTTCTCAGTTTCTGAAGGACTGTGATTAACTTTAGAGGTCAAATTTTCAGAAGTATTTTTTGCTTTTGAAAGGCAGAAGTGCCTTTATAAAGCTAAACATTTTTAACTTCTGCTTTTTGGTATCCACTAGATTTTAAAATGTTTTTAGATTATTTACAATCTAGGAGTTTGGGGGTTTTTTGCCTAGAAGCATATGTGAAAGAGCAGGCAATGCATGGAATAAAACAGTCATCAGGGGAAATGACACTAGCAACAGACAAGGTAATGCCGATCTACATACAGTTAGTATAGTTTAAACACTGTACCAGCAAAAGTATAAATTTTACAGAACACTAAGCCAAATCACTTCCGCTGCAAAGCTCGTATTAGCCAGTATATCAATCCATAACTTTGATTTCAGTGTAAACCTTACGACTTGTCTGCAGAGTATTCCCCCAGATTTCCAGTTGTTAAAAGTTAAGAGGGAAAAAAAAAGCTGTAAATAGTATTAAGTTGGCACATACATACTTGTATTTTGATACTTTATACATTTTTCCCTAGCTTACATAGTTGACAATATGCTGCTCAAATTTCATGTCTGCTAGTTAACGTTTCTTAAGCAAGGGTTTCCATGACAAAAACACCACTGAGGGCAACGAGTTCCATCGGGCTGCGAACTTATGAAGAAGAAAGAGTAACACTGAAGTCCAAATATTATCTTTTTTCCCCCAACATACAAGATTTCCATATTGTGCTATCATCTCTAAGACCTATAAATCACAAAGATGCTGCATTTTTACTGAAGCTGGCTATTCTATCTAATGCACCATCAACAACATGGCACACGGATGAGGTAAGGAAGGCAGAAACACCACAAAACTAGGCAGGCAAGACCAACCAGAAGTGATGAAGTGAAAAAGGCAAAGATGCAAAAATAAATATCTAAAATATAAAAGATACTTCATAAAACATATATATTTCTAAGACTGTAGTTTACCAAATCACTGACAGACCACTACATGTGTTTTACAACACCCACATCAGCAAAGCTGGACATCTTCAACAGCCATACACACAAAGGGGTCAACCCAAGCCAAATGCACCACCTATCCATCCCACTTAGGGGTTTTTTATTGCTTTTTGATAAGTGATGTATGTATTTTAACATATTCTTGTTTAGCTGGTATTTACTTCATTATTTTGGAAATGCTTTGGGTCACCTCAAGTACAAGTGCCATCATTACACTCTAGATTTACCAGTAAGTTTAATGAAAATTCAACTGTCCACGCCCTAAGCAGGCTGTTCTTTTAAAAGTTCATGAAACACCTCAACTTAACACACAATTAATAAAAAACAAACCAGAACACCAAAAAACCACATTTGCCTCAATGTACCAAAATCATCCAAATAATAAATGGTTGTGTGTTTAAAACAGGGAAATTTTCTGAGTATACAGAGAAATGATAACAAACAACCAGAAGCTAATTGTGAAGTCTGTCTCCTAATGAGAAAGGCACTGCAGAAGTCAAAACGGAGCACAGGGGTGGTGTTAATATGATTTATTTTCAGCAGTAAGTCAGCAGCCATACTTGCCTTACAGCTTTGGGAAAAAAACTTGCAGAATCTTAAAAGGTTCTACACTGGAGAACAGAAAGCTATCAGTCAGACACAATGCATTTTTACATATATAATGCTTCATACACACATAACTTAGAGAACTGTAAAAAAAAAAAAAAAAAAAAAGGCACCCCCCCCCACGTATTCTTGATTTCCTACAGCAGTAGGACACCAGGATACCAACACAGTTTATAGAAAAGGGAGTGGGGGGTGAGAGTGTCAAACAGAATTGCCATGTAGTCAACAAATATATTTGCCTAAGAGAGAGAGCACGAAAGAGGAAGATGAAGAGATGAAGCAGAATAAAGGTTATTGAAATAGTGGGAAGATTTACAGAGGGTATTTTTCACTTTATGTGGATCAACATCTTCCAATTAGCTGTGCATAAACCACGTTATCTTCAATAGCTCTACAACAGCTTTAGATATGGTTTAGCAAAAAACCAAAAGAATCCCACTCCTCAATGGATAAGCTCATCTATATACACTGGTTAATATTTACCGGTACTGAAAGAAGGACTTCAAGGTCTGATTTAATGTAACAGCAAAAGTCTTAGCGTCTCTGGGGAACCCAAACTCTACCTACTTTTATGCTTCTATGGTAGTTGGAGCAGTAAAGCACTGAACCTAATAAAAAACAACTACATCTGCTGCTACAAATTCAGTTTTGTCCATTATCAGCAAACCACCTAACCAACTTCAACATATGTTTAGCATCAGTGCAAGATAAGCAATCACTTTTGTCTTTCTCCCAATAAACCTACCCACAGCAGAAATAGAATTTGATATTCAACAGAAACAAGCAAGCTAACTCAGCCACCTACTACCCAGCTTTGATCAAGAACCTGAGAAGCAAATTATAATTCTTTCTCAGATTTGCTAATTACGTAGCGGAGCTTTTTAAGAAAAAAGCAAAATTTCATAGGAATTAAACCTCTGCAAAAAGAACAACTATTAAATACATTTATATAGTAATTAACAAAAAATGAGCATGTCATTTGTTGCACAGTTTCTCCAACAGCTACCTTAATACAGCAAGTCACATACAGCTGTATAAGAAAACTAACATACTACCATCTAATCTGTCTGTAACTGACTCCACCAAACCCTCAGAATGACATATAGTCTACTGGTTTCACTGTACTAAAACAATTCTAAATATAGCCAGTACTAAATAACAGCAAATTATTAAGTACTGACAAGGCTTATCTTGCTATCACTACAGTGAAGGACTCAAATAGCATCACTGCATGTGCTTATAAATAAAGGCTGTTCTAGCTCTAGATTCACGTGGCACAGAACTATTTCTACGTACCCTACTACTAGCAAAATACTTTGTTTTGCAAAAACCTGTTAACTACCAAACCTTTTCTACAGAATTTTTAAGCTAGTGATATGAAATTTGCATTTTGTAAATTATGCACTGATCCTTTTAGTGAGCAACTTCAGATCCTGCAATGTTCTAGATACTTCAGTTTTCACTGGCCTCAAAATTATCCACAATATATCTGGCATCTAGAATGAAGACAAACAGCAGCAATGCACTTGAAAACTACAAAAAAAAATAAAAATTGAAGTGACTATGCCTATTTCTGAATAAATCAAAATGTGTTCCGATTGAATTCAGCCTTAAATTCTGAACATACCATAAATTAGTTTCTTCACAAAACACTGACTTCTTTCATCGTTGGTCACAAGATATAAATCAGCAGCTCATAATTAACATATTCTAAGTACAGTATGTGAAAGCCTGACTTGACAAAGAAAAGTAAATCCAAATCTCACTAAATTTTAAAAAGTAAAAAACCATTTAATTGAAAAGTGCATTACCCATACTGCATTGTCAAATAATACAATTCTTACTTCAATAAGTTCCAACATCATCCTGAACTTCAGACCTATGAAAAGCCTTGCCAAACCAGTTTAGATTATTAACATCAGAATTTTCCCCTTTTCTATTTGTTAGTCACATTCTTAAGCAGAAAGAAGAGTTTTGTTGAAGTTACTATTCCGTCACCCTTATGTTTTAAGTTCTTATTTAATAGCAAACTCTGCAAAACAAAGTTTATCTCAAAAGAAAAGCTATGTCATCAACACAACTATTACCACAAACATTAACAGGACTGTGCTATGGAACTCAGTACTTCAGAAACTTCATTAAAATAGTATCAATTAATAGTATTAATTAATATCAAAGAAATTTTATCAAAACAAAATAAATCATCTTATACCTTTCATATATACATGTATTTATACATATACACACACACACATGTGTATCTCTATTTCCTGGATCATATAGAAGGCACTTTTAGATTTCAATTTTTTTTCAGAGTAATGCTGTATTACTAAAATGCAAAGTAGTTTACATTGTACTTACTTTAGCAATCTGTAGCAACACAATGCAGTGTTTTATTGATTCTACCATGCTCTAGGAAAACAAAAATAAGGGGGGGGGGGGGGGGAGGGGGGAGAAAACTTCTATTACTATATTACAATATTTTGTATTTACAAGTATTTTTATTAGTTACACAGAATATTAACTAAAATATTGGGCAAGAACTAAATGGACACTCACTTCTGTAGAACGCCTACTTTCCCTTCCCCCCGTTTTTTTTTTTTTCTCCACAGAGACAAAAGCACAGCAGTAGAAACCTGAAGTTTCCAAAAGCCACATAAAACACAGGTTGCAGGGTGAAATGGAGGTCAGCTTCAAACTTTCAGAGCACTGCAAGCAGATTAACTGCCAGCTGAAGAAATGGTGAGAAAGCTGGGCTTGATTAATCTGGACAAGAAAAGGCTCAGGAGAGACCTTGTCAATGGGCATCAGTATCTGTCTGGGATGGCAGAGTGTAAAGATGACAGAGCCAGACTCTTCTCAGTGGTGCCCAGCTACAGGACAACAGGCAATGGACACATTGAAATACAGGAAATTCACCTTAAACACAAGAGAACAGTTTACTCCAGGAACGATCAAACACTGGAACAAGTTGCCCAGCGAGGTTGTAGAGCCTCCATCCATGGAGTTAATACTCAAACCCCAACTATGTTTGGTCCTGGGCAACCTGCTCTAGCTCATGGTGCCCTGAGCACCACTACAGACCTTCAGAGGTTCCTTCCAACCTTAATTATCCTATGATTTTATGACTTGAAAGTGCTAGACAAAAATCTGAATACAGCACCAGAATCAGGCTGCCTCTGCCATCACACTGTTGAACCTAATATGGATTCCTCCTTTTCTGTAAAAAGCCCCAAGAACTTATCCAAGAAAATAAGGTGAATTTCAGAATCCATACATAATAGAGATGACAATTAAAGACACTTACACTGGTTGTTTCTTTGAGACTTTCAATTTTCTGTAAAAGAAAAATCAAAACAGTGTGGTTAGAGACAAAATTTCCAGCATCTAGTTTGACCTAAATACTGTACAAACACCACATTTTAATCTTAAAGTGGGGGAGGGAATAAAAGCGACCAACATGCTGAAGACTATTTCTGTATATAGACACAATTTTCATTTTATAATTGACAAGATAGAAGTCAAGCTGACAGTTAAAGCTTAAAGATGACAAAATTAGGAATTTCTGAGCAGTGACATTATACATATTTACCCATCAAAGTCTACATCATGTCAGCTTTGCATAGGATCAACAAAAACAAAATACAGTATGAAGATTAAGTCTAAGTGCACGTTTTATATCCTTATATAGTATTCTGAACGGTGGCACATTTCAAGGATCAATATTACTTGATATAACCATAATTCAACTATAACAAACATATGCAGTTACACACAGTTTATTGGTTTTATTTTTTTAAATCCCCAAAAATAACAGTGCACACGTTCTTGCTCTTTTTAAGCCTTCAGTAACAGTGCATCTGGAAATCTGCCTACTTAATTTTATCTAGAAACACTGGTTCATGAAGATTTCCTGCGTAGAATTGCACTTCACGCATGCAAAAGGTGTCTACATGCCATTTTACACATAAGTATGACCTATCTAAGAAGCATAAGCATCCTGTTGACATCCTTGGGTCTGTCTGCAGAAAGCAAAATTACTACATTGGACTCAGCACTGAACCTCTACTAACTCAATTACAGTACCTCTTTTTTATTAATATGAGTGTCTCATGTCTTGAGTCACAATCTTTTTGATTCTTGAACAATCAAAGTGTGTAAAGGAACTTTTTTCCCCACACAACATTGCAAGCCAAACTCTACAACGTAAGAGTAACATGCATCTATAAATCTACAGGAATTAATAGTCTCAGCTTGCAGACTAAAAAGAAAATAAATGCAGTGACAACTTCCCAGCCAATACCCGAGCAAAATTTTTTCAGTTATACCCTGTCCTATGTACTATTCATAAAGATGCTACGCATTTTCTTAATTGCTAATTGGCAAGAGGTGGACAAACAGCACCCAGCCTCTGCCTTTTCCACTGGAAAGACTGGACCATGCTGATCTAGGAAACAGCGTATCAGGGATGCTGTATCACAGTGTAATATGTACTTCTGCTGCTAGCAGAGAAATACAACAACAGCTAAAAGTTCCTTTGTTTTGCTTTTGTTTGTTTTTCATGTCTCTACTATACTTCCAGTCCAAACTTCATCAAGACATATTGAAAAGAGCATTTTAAATATGACAGCAGTGAAGTTTTGAGTCTTTTAGTACCAAAAGAAACTAGGCAATGTACCCAAACATACAGATCTTGCCAAACTGGCGATTATGCAGCTGCAATAAATAATTCAGTCTCAAGGCTTTATAGCCAACTGCAGGCAGCTGTCAGCAGTTTTGATTATTCCTTACCTGTTTTTTCCCCCAACATGTTATAGAGTATTTACACACCAACTAAACTGATACCTCATTCTCTTCACTGATACTGTCTTTGCCAAAAATCTGAAAGCAATGTCAGGCCATATAATGTAATTCAATCACACTGTTTTCCCTCTACCCATTTGTAATTTTCCAAACAATAGGCTTAAGACACTGTTACTCTTACACACAGGTACAGACAAAAGGCTAATTTGTCCAAGATGGCACACAGAAGATCTGAGATGGGAGAAACCTCAGGACACCCAGTTTCCATAAATCATACAATCATTATTTTTTCCTCTATGGAAACGCATCCTCTGTGAGCTGGTCAACTTAAGTAGTAACAGTACACATTAACTCAGTACTTTTCAGATTTGTGCTGCACGGCTACCTTGCAAGAATACAGCATGCTGAACTGGAATACCATCATCTTCATATGTACACAAAAGTATGAGAATAACGCAGGCAAATCAGACTGACTCAATCCCTGACAAGATCCTTCTAAAAAGCACTGGCCCTGTTCTTTAGGGCTAATCACTGATATGAAAGTCCCTGGATTTTCATAAGCAATGTTATTCTAGAATGGTGACGTAAGCAGGTATAAAATACAGTTTGTGAACTCTCCCCCTGTAAGTTCTTATACAAACATACTATGGACATGACACTGGGGAAAGAAAAACAAGTGGACAATCAGTAGCAACAAAACCGCCACGCTTACAAGAGTGGCCGGTTTGGAGAAGAAGTAAGGAAAATGCTTTTGTCTCATCTCTCCAATTGTACAGGACTACACTGCTATGTATACACGCTGCTACAAACCTCGCAACTTTATTCTTATTATCTTTAGTTTTAACTTGCATTAAAGCAATATAGACAATTTAGAAAATACAAAATCATAAATAAAATCATAAGCAGGTAAAAAGAGGGATGTTGAAGATAAAAAGCATTACCAATAAAAATAATATCAAGGAATATAAATCACTACTAAAAGTTATCACAGTTTTTTCTCCTCAACATCCCTACTCTTTGAAAACTGACAAAGATAAAATTTTAGTAAGACAGTTTCCCGAGTTTTAGGTAATGAATACACATATTTTCAAATGAAGTATCAATTTCCTGTAGACTTACATTTGCAGAATGCAGTCACGTGCTACATCTAATCTAATCAAACTGCAAGCTGCTACTGAAACTACTCCATCTACTTGCTGCTTGTTGCACCTCCTTGACATCTGATTTTTTACAAAGCCACTGGTGATCCAACAGTAAGCTAATTTTGTTTCATTGAACATGTTTTTTGTCTCATTCAACAATCATGTGACTACAGAGGAATCAGCTCATCCCACAGAGACAGGCAGCAGAAGCACATGGGAGTAGCTGACTTGTAGTCACAATTGGTAAGGTGCAACCTGTATCTGTGTGCTCAGTCTTGGGTTTACTTCACAAAAAGCACTTGTGGTGAACCAAACAGCATAAGCAGGATACACTTCCCTCCAAAATCTTGTTAAGTAATGTCAGCTTTGTTCTAGCCTGCCATATATACACATCTCTGCTGTTCTGATGTTTTTGAATGCTTACAGTTTTATTCTCCCCGATATGTGGGGTCAAGTTTCACAAAACAAACAGAAAAGCTTGAGTTCTCACCAGTAACACTGCTAACACTTTACGAAAGCAAGGTCCCATCTTGACTTCACCTTGAAACAGCAGTACCCTCAGATCACACACCTTCCTTTACTTCCTACGTAATTGGATATAAATACTGGACTCCATCAGTAGATTCAGCAAAACCAGCAGCACTGCTATAGCATTTGCAAGACAGTACAATGCCACAATACAGTGTTCACTGTACTTCTGCCAGGAGTATTAATATAACACAGAGAATTAATGATAATCATAGCGTTTCTCAGCCTTCAAAATAAATCATCTACATCTGCACTGTCTTCTTCCAAGTTCAACAGATTAGCAGTCTCAAAGAAGGTATCCAAGAGATCTTGAAGCATCTCGGCACACCTATACCCTACACCATTATCTCCAAAACCCAAGTATTCTGTAACTAAAAACCAGCTCGTCCAATGCTCTCTACACTTACAGAAATAATAGCTCATGTTTTAAAAACCATAAACAGTTAAAGAAAACAGCACTCAGCTAGCTGGGAAACACACACCACTCAAATTACCAAATCTTGTTTCCTCAGAGGGAAAAACCGTGGGTTGGATGGAAGTATGCTGCAGGTTACACTCAGCTCAGTCTGATAGCTGAACCATACCTTCATAAACAAATTGGAAAACTGCTAAATGCAGTGTCAAAAAAACCTCTTAGCTGCTTTAGTACAGGAAGAGACAGAATCAAAAAAGTGCTTTGCCAAGTCTTTTCATTTTTAAGAGAGAATAAATGGAATCTACAGTAATAGCAACCCTCATCAAGATTTAAAACCAGAGGAAGCTGAGCTCTTCTAAACAAGCCTCCTGCTTTCTCTGTAAAGTCAATCTGCCTGTTCCATAGATACCTTGCAGAGATAAAGAAAAATCAGCACAACATGCGGAAAGTCTCCAGGGATTAGAAGCACTGTCACAGGAAAAAAGAAAGTACTGCCTGATCTGCAAAGTAGCATCTGGAGGGAGGTCAAAATTGAAGGAGAACTCTTCCCAGTAAGACATACCGATGGAGAAATACAAAATCATTAGATCTTGCTCTCTTGGTCAGCTGCCTACAGATTAAACATGCTTACACAGAGAACATTTGTACTCCAAAGTTACTTTAAAAGCCTGTACATGCAAAAGAACTCCAGAGAGACTTATCACTTGTGAAGTTCCTAAGATGCCACGTAACTATCAAACAAGGTGGATGACACATGAAAGGTCACAACCATTGTAACAAAGTAAACTAACCACAGAAAGAATGAAACTTTTCAAAACTGAAACTGAACACCAAGAGAAGGTCAGCTCATTTTTCACAAGCGTGATGGGGGAGGGAACTATGATGAAATACACCACTACTTTATGATACTGAAATTAGCGTATTTGCTGAAAACAAAAGCAACTCCTCAGCAATAAACCCCTCATAAGGAATTGATAAATCCCTCCTCCATACCACACAAATTAACGTACAAAACCAGCATGGCACTTAAGCCAAACCCACACCACCAAAGGGTCTGTGCTAGCCTGTCTTGAACAAAGCGATTGAACTCTGACATACAAACTTGAATTTGAAATGGAATAGGAGGGGATGCAAAAAAAAAAAAAAAATACACAACACTTAAGTGAATTAGAGCCTCACTAAATAAGTAGCCCTCCCCACATAGCAAGTTACATTTTTGGCATCCTGACCGAAGGTGAATGAATTATGGTATTCTCAGAAATCCAACATGTGGTACGCTAGTCACAGAACTACACAAGATGAAGACTTAGTATTTTTTTTACCTTCAGAATAGCTTTGTGACTCCTACAAACATTAAACATTCATCTTTGTTAAAGATTTTTAAAAAGCACATTTAAGTTAAAAATGCTTTTGATAGTTGGGTAACAGAGGAGTAATAATTTCCTACATACTGAAACCTTTTTTAATGTTATTACACCCAGTATTACTAAAAATTCTTGTTTGCAACCTATTCACAACACAAATGATGTTACTATTCAAACTGCTTTAACTGGTTTTGACAACTTGATGAATTTGAACTGTACTTTAGATTCCTATAGACTACAGAAAATTGATGCACAAAATCCATCTGATTAGGCAAAATAAACAATATTTAAGACAAAATGTACTTGCTTTTCTCTGTTCATCATCTTTGCAGTTCTGGAGTTTTTCATCAAAGAGCTAAAAGAAAGAGATACTTGTGAAAATACTGCAAAGTGTTATTTTTTCATATAAAATCAGCCAGAAACACCAAAATTTTAAAACCAAAAGCATTTAGTAAGTAATTCAGTTACACAATGCTGGTATTATGACCCAAAGCTGGTTTTGCCCAATATTTCTTTACAGCATTTGTGATATAACAAATTTGTAACTAATCTCCCCCACATTATCCCATCCTGCAAGAGACCCAATCTCAGATCCTGACTAGCTCCACAGTTCAGCCTGGCATGATTTTACCATGGTCGGAACAAAACCCGTGAGGTTAAGTAATAAAAGTGACACTCAACAGAACTTTAACTGCCTTTCTTTTATTCCAGCAAAGACCTTTGGGGCATATAGAGTGCTTACCTATATGCTTACCGGCCTCAACCTTTATCGACCCATCAAGGTACCTTGTTATTCAGGTACCTGATTCAAATCACACAAGATTTGTAAGCACATTTTTTTGGAAGATACACAGTGATTTCCCAGCATTAAGTTCTATTTATGTTCTTAAAAGTGGACTATGAGATGCAGCTAAGCAAACTGAAGCAAATTCTTACTGTCCCTCCTAAAATTCACTTTTCTTTCATTATTAATTAACTCCTATACCCTCTCCCCCCCCAAGCTGGCCTGAAATAACAGTTAGAAGGTGTAAAGATTTAAATACCTTCCTTTAGTGATGTGTGCTAGATTGGTCCAGAGCAGGAGACAAAGGTAACTCCTGATCAAGCCTTTGCAGCTCAGCTTTGAATTTTGTTTGCATCTCTTTTGCCTACCTCCATTTTTGTTGGTATGCTCTTCCCCCTCTCCACCCTCCCCTGCAACTGAATTTTTGCTGAATATCCCATCCCACATGCAGTACTTGCCCATTGTATCAGGGGGAAAAAAAAAAAATCCAAACCAGCAGAACTGAAGCCATCTTAACAGCAATTTTAACATGCTGAGTCATGGGAAAAAAGTGTCCTAACCAGCAGCAAAAACTGTTTTTCTCAATAAGGTGAGTACTGAGAAATACAACCCTATCGTTCCTCACCTTCCCACCTACTCTTAAAATACACATACAAAGTGTAAAAGAACCACGTTTGTACAAGATTTCTACAGAATGTTTTCATTCAAGGACAAAGTGCAGAGTGTCTATTGCAACTGCAACAGTCATGTAACTACAGTTGTGGATAGTTTCAATTACTTGACAAAATTTTCTCAAGATAAATTCTAAAATGCTATGAGCAATACAATGATTTAATTATGTTTTAAAATTAAACTTAAATAATCTGTCACTTCCATGAAACTATAAATACAAAAGAATGCTTTAGCCATTGTAAACCATTCTATGAAATCTGTTTTGAGTTACTCTAATTTTCTAATTCTATTTTAACAGTCCCACAATCCATTCTAAGAGAGAGCCATTTTCAGCCCTGAGATTGTAACTTCTAATTTTTAAACCTCTAGTAAAAAAATCTCTTTATTTCAGAAGTAGTTAGAACTTACAAAACATCCTAAGCTAGGGAGAAAAAAAAATTAAATTCAATCATCAGACTTCATATATAAAAAACTGTATGGTTTCTCCAGTTCACAGTCAGCTCAGCCAGTTGAGTTCTCCCTGCATCCCACATTTACCAGAACGTGCCAAGCATCAAACATGACTCCCTCCCTCCGCTGAGCTTTTGTTCAATCAGACCTTGAATTCCACACTGACAAGCAGACGCCCAACACACTAAATACACCAGCTAGTTACCATACCTTCAGTTGGTCTATCAAGATCTGTAAGTAAGCATCAGCCTCAGTAAGTTTCTTGTCAAAATCATGAACGCTGGGAACAAATCCTGAATCCACACCCTATATATAAATAAATTAAAAAAAATATATATATAATTAGCATTTAAGAGGAAGAAGAGAAAGGATAACAAAAATATGGTTTTGCCTGCCAACTGACTGATAAAATGTTGCCTTGCCTCTCATCCTGCCATATGCAAACACAAGCACACAGCTGAACACATTTGTCTTCTATTTACGGCTAAATCAGTAACAGTAAATTGCCACATATTGTCAATGGGGGTATAATCATCACACACCAGAGTATTTCATTACTTACGATTGAACAAATCCCCTTAAATTACACTAATTAAAGTTTCTTTGGGAAATATAAAACAGAATTAAAGTTTTTCCTCAAGACTATACATAATTCCATATTCTAACATTTCAGTTAAAGACAACAAACCCACACCCAACCACATGACTGCACTCTTCACACTTCAGACAAAGACAGCTCAAATCACAGCTTCTTAGCAAAGAACTGAACTAACAAGTGCTAAATCTCTTCTTAAATATAGGCCTACCTTTGAGCTAAAAAATTCAAAATTATTATTCCTGATTGCCCTAGATCCTCTACAGTTTTAATGATATATATTCTTCTCACTGTACTTCATTTCTTATGTTTCGTTGCACATATGCCAACAAGGACAAAGTACCAGTGCTGCAAGAATGATTACTTTTGTGTTTTCTCTCTTGCAAATTTGTTTCTCTTAATAATGTAAGGCTCAAAGCACAGTTCTGCATGTAACATAATCCCAACCTTTAAACTGATAAACCATGTATTTAAAGACCTGAACAAACTCCCACTGGGTTACCACATCTTCAACTACAGGAAAGAAAAGACAGGATTCTTGAAATTGATTACTTCTGACTTCACACACATATGCTATGTAAACACATTTAAGGTTTTTTTACATAACACCTTGAAAGCAAAGGGAACTGCAAAACAAATATTGAGGCACTCCCTGCTTAGAAAAAATAAAAATTGCACAATGCAAGTTAAACATATAGGAAGAAAAAAAAACATTAAGGATAAAGGAGCAAACATCAGTTATAACAGAAACATAATCCTGAGAACATCACAGAAGTGACAACACTTTTCTACTAGCCTAAATACTTTTAACTGTAATTACACTGATCTTAGATCAGTATGGCATCTTCACTTCAAACTCTTAGGAAACTATCAACTGTGCTGTTTTGGCTGCTAAGAATCTCAAGAGTCTGAATGTGTAAAAATTAGCTAGTGATTAAAAAACATTTTGTATGGGAGAAGACAGGCAATCCATATATTTGCAAGATTCCATATTAGCATAATGTTTTCTTTGACATTGTGTGCTCTGTAAATGCAGGGAAGTTTATTTTATTTTTGTATAATGGGCCATCATATTAAGAGCTTTACTGATGGCTCTTCAGAGGCATGAAGGTTTGTGTGCAGTAGAGGAATGACTTGCTCTTATGTCTGTCAAGCTGTGTGCACAGTATCACGCACACCAAAAAACATACAGCCATCTACTGACTGTAGATGACACTATTCTTTATTCATTTCCCAAATCTTAAACTGTGCTACAGACTAACACCCAGATTTTGACAACTTCTATGTGAGTGAATCTATCCATACAGATTAGTTGGTAAACCAACATAAAAAAAAGATACTTCACCCTGTATTAGCCAGTCCACACTGCACAAATTTAGAAACAGTGTTTTGAAACAAGGAGGAGGGAGAAGGGAAGCAAGCAACCATTTTGACTATGCCAAGAAGTTACCAAAAGAACAAAGAACACCCAGTGTAACAAGTTACCAAAAAGAAACTAATAGGCAGAAAGCGGAATCTTCTCAACCAAGAAACTTTTGACAGTCCCTCAAACTACTCAAGTTCAAATTACACTGAAACTGTATGAAATTAATATTATATTTCCTTGTTGAAAACAGAATTCTCTGTACAGCTAGCAGCCAACACATTTGTTTCAGCAAACGATCTAGCGTGCTCAGTTAAAAAATTCTGGAGGTCAGGTTTCATATACCAAAACTGCATGAACTATACATAAAATTTCTGCTGAAGATACCACACACAGAAATATAGTTTATGGTGCAAGTTATCTGTATGCTGCATCAAAATGCTGATTTTTATTTCAGTCATCAGTCTATGACTACTAATATGTAACACTGGTATTTTTAGTGATGAGCTAAAGATAAAATGCCAATTTTAAATTTCAGCCTCTTAGCACTAAAGGAAAAGCTGATTAAAACATGTAGTGTTACAACTGAGCAGACATGCACAACAAACACAGAGTGAGAACTGTGGCCTAAGAAGTTTTATTAGAAAGTTAAAACTTCAATCCATGTAAAGAGAAAACCATAAGACTAAGTATAGTGTCAAGCTGACATAGCACAGAGTTGAAACGTGAAAATAATTTTGGAAAGCACAGGTACTTAAGGCTGTAGCACTTCACCAGATTGCTCCTGGTTTGTATAAAGACAGTTTAATAACCTACTGAGCACACTAGCCTGTGTTATATGAGATTATGTTAAGGACTGTAAATGCTCACATAAGTTTCAGATTGAAACTCAAAAGATAATGGAAAGTTAAAAATACCAAGACTAGAATTAGCACAGAAAAAAACACTGTATAAACAGCAACAAAATCAATCAATATTTCAAACCCAGCAGTAATTTAGAAAGACCAGATATAAAAAGTGCAGATTTGTGTAACAAATCCTTATTAATTAATTATCTGGTCACTCAAACACACAGTAGGAGAAAAAAGGGGACCCCATCTCTTTCTTCCCTCCCCTGCCACTTAGCAGAAGCTTCAAAAGAAACAGGTGAGCAGAGTCAATAGAATGGCATTTAACAGTTTGTTAAACATTTAAGTTAGTAAACTGCACATCTCAACTACCAAGCAGGTTTCCATGAGAAACTTGTATGATATGCTGCTCACGCCTTCATAAACTGACAGGTTGCCTGTAGATACCTCCACCCTTGGATGGCAGAGTTCAAAACTCAACTAGATTTCACTCTAGACAACCTGATCTAACGTAGAAGTTGGTCTCACAGTGAGAAGGGGTTGGGACCAGGTGACTTCCAGAGGTCTTCTCCAGCTGAAATTATGCTGTGAATCTGAAAATATGTATCTTCAAATTACAAAAAAGACTAGGAATCCAGACTATTTTAGATCTTCAGTAATCCACTATTTCTTACTGTCAGCACCAATCCAGAGTAACATAACCTGTTTTTCCACTGAATAAATAGATCTATCAGTAAGTAAACTATTTCCCTCAAGTAATGACTACTCCGTGTTCATGCAGGTTTTAAGGAACTAGCAGTTATACTACCAGATGAAATAGCTGCAGAAGCAAGTAATTTATATAACTTCTAGTCTGTCCACCACTTCCCAAAACAATACATTTGTTATCTGACTCCTCCACACAAAGGGCAACATAACGTTCTTTCCCTCATCTCTTGTCACCTCCCACAATTACTGGGATGTCCCCTTCAGAATCTACCAAAGGTTTAAAGGCTAGACTCTACAGGGCACATGCCAATCCTAGTGTTTGTAGGTAGAAAGAAGAAAACAGGGTCCACTGACCTACCCAATTAGCAGTCTCCCAGTGTGATCTGCATGATATCCAGTAACTTGGAGCAAGCAGACAGGATGGTTATCCTGGGAAACTGTTTATATGCTGGTCTGGGGTTGAGTAAAGAACTCCTATGCTAGGAATCCTGCAAAATTATTCTTTTCAGATACAACCCTTTTTTTGGAAGGGGTGAACAGGAGGGCAACAACAACATATAAACCAGTTAAAAAAATATATTAGGAGCCTTATCTCCATTACAGAACTGCTAGCACTAAGGGAGTTTATGTGTTGTTTCCTTGTCCTCCAAATGAGAAGTCATGCACATCACTAATGCATTTATATGCAAAACTTGTCTACACTAAGAAGTAATTTCAGCCTAATTTAAACCAGTTCTTTCAAACTAGGATGGGACAAAAAGACTGCATCATCCTTAGAAGAGCCATACCAGAAAAATTCAAAAATTCAAACTTATTTCTCAAAAAAAAGCATTACAATAATGACCTCTGTGGAAAAAGAACAGTAACAAAGGCACGGAAACAAAGAAATAGATAGAGGCAACAGCAAAGACTTGATGAGCTGTCCTTGTAGATTAGCTTTACTGGTGAAGGAAAAGAGAAAGCTGCATAGACCAGACTTTCTTACCTTTTTGAAGATACTTATGCTACATTCTTTATCTCATTAGGATTCCAAATCAAACAACAAAAAAACCCCACCTTGTGGTAATTAAAGCAGTGAATAAGAACGCTTTCCCTCCATACGCAATACCTCAACAGAAACATATCCCCTGCCTACAGCATATTTGATTTTGTAGAGTGGGACAATGCCTATAAGAACCACCACACAGAAAACTGAAGAAAAATGCCAAATCAACTAGTAAGACACTAAACAATGACACTTTCGTATCTTTTTATTTGTGGCAAAGATGTATATTTTTTTTTGTCTGCTAGACTTTTAAGCAATATTTAAAGCTTAGAATGTAAATGTCTCAAAATGAGTTTAAAAACAGATGTATGAGTTCTGGAAGGCATATGAGCCTTCCAGACAGTCAGAATATTGCAGTTCCTTAAAAAATATAATTAAAAAAATGATTTTATAAAAAAAGTAATTTTGCTTTGCACAGCACAAAATACTTAGCAAAGACCATGTAGCTATAGAACTTCTAGGAAAATAGGAGGAGTTAAAAAATACATAAGTATTTACATACTGATGTAAAATCCTGTCAAAACATATGTTAGAATTCTGAAACCTCACAAATACTAAGTATATCCTGGAGTCCCATTCCTTTACCTATGTAATTTTTTTATGTCAATGTGCTTGTTCATTATCATAATTTGCTAGCAAACTCTGAAAAAGGACAGCACGCCTGGTAACTCCATGCCCTTCCACCAGCACTTGAAACACATCCATATTGATATAGTCTTAATCAAAAAGAATGTGTTCTTAGTTTTATGCAGCATTGGAAAGCCAGCGAGTAACAATATAATATAATCAAGAGAAACATACAAGAATAAGAGATAGAATGAAACTTTGCTTGCACCTTTAGAAATGTTATCAAAAATGCTGGTTAACATGACACCAAACGAACCACTACTAGCAACACGGTTCCACACTTTACACCAGCATAAGTGAAAAAGAAACAAATCAGTTCCCCTGTTTATTGTCACCCTTACTCTGCTCTTTCGAGTCAGCATAAACATTTACCTTGCCATAAAATCAGCTCAATGTGGAAACTAATCCAGGTTAAAACTAAACTCGGAAAGGGAGGGCAGCAGGAAAAGTAGTTTTAATCTGGGCCAGTTCCGAATCTGGTTCCAAGTTCAGCTATTCTTGCTGCACTGCCTATTCCCTTTTCCTAGGAGAAGCAAGACAGGACTGCTTCAGGCAGCAGTATCAACTCTATTGCTGAAGCCATGGTATAACTCTTCAATATTTAAGCCACCATTGTCACTCTTCACAGCAACCATCCCAGATACGCTTCTTAAAATACAGTTTTCTTACCCTTCTATTACCTAATTATGAAGCAAACATCTTGTTTAAATTATGGAGGTTTCAAGCTACAGAGCCATTCATATTTTATTTTAATTCCTTTCACTTTTATGTGTAAGAAACAGCCCACCTTTGCATTGATAGCAATTTCAGTTCCTTTGTCTCCACACTGGGTCCACTTAGAGGCTGAAATAGTTTGGGGCATCACCTTAAGGTTTTTTCCTAAGTTTGGGCAGAAAAACCTCTGTAGCCTGCAAGTATTTAAAGACTCTAATGTGGATTATCACTGTCCTATCTACTCAAGAAGCATAAAAGACATCTGATTTGTAGAATATGCAAGTTTCAGCTTGGCATTTTTATTTTTTAAATCAAGTTGATAGTTGTCTTTTATGCAATCCTCAACAGCCTCTCTAGTTGCCACTCTAAGACACTTACCAAGGTGCTCTAGCAGCACTAGAGCAACAGGAAGGGAAAGTACATTTCAAGACACCAGATTTAAGGAAAGAATGAGTGTGAAAGCTTTAGCTAACAGGAGGGGGGGAGGCAAAAAAAAACCAAAAAGCAAAGCCCACCCCTCCGGCTCAGGGTGAGCATGACTCCTACAGATGGGATCCTAAACACTACCAGAATACAGGCACACATTCAGCCATTTCAAATTTTAAAATTCAGTCAGTGTTTTACTGAACTCCTGTAAGGCATGAGAAGAGTATAGTTACTGGTGTTTTTACAGTAGATTCATATTTTAACAGTGATCATGCACTTTTTCAGATCAAAGAAGAAAGTTATGGTGGTTCTAAAAGACATTAATTATCTTCAAGGGGTTTTCACATTTCAGAGCCAAAAAGTAAATGTAGCACTAAGATGCCACCTAAGACAGAGGAGGAAAGCAGGACATTTACACTAAACAAGAATACCAGGAGCACTTCCTGTCTGAATGGGATTGCTGGTTGACGTAAGATCCTGCTGAGGAACAAAAGAAAATTTGAGATTACTTATCACCCTCCTATCTCTGCCCAGACAAACAAGAAATCTAAGTCACCATATACCTTCACCCCATACACACCCTTCCCTTTATCTTTTGCAGGCATGAGACAACTGACATGAGGCCACTGCAAAGCCACTGACTTGGTAATGCCACAACAATACGTCTTGGGAGGGGCAAGTGGGAAAACACTGGTGGATTCAGAAAGGTACTTCCAATAAAACCCTCTGAAAAACCACCCCTTAAAGTTTAAAAATCTTGAAAGAGAAGCTGTTTCCGGTTTGTATCCTCTGGAGAAGGCAGGTACCATCAGTGTGGCTGTCTGAGAAGCTTAAATAGGTGAAGATTGGAGAAATGTATTTCTGTGGCTCCCACTTGAACTATTAAGATGTTCAGAATTAAAAAAAACACTAACAAAAAAAATACTATCGCACCATCTACTGTTCAAGTTTTCAACAAAGCTACACTAGAACTATGTGTATTTTTAGTAATAACTTTAACATAGAACATACAAAACCACAGCAAGTAGAACAAAAGACTTCAGTTTCAAAATTTCAACATTCCGAGAAATTAGATTGCAAGTGTATCTGAAACATTTCCTCCCTATTCTTTTTCCACTTGGATACAACATTACTAACTGTCAGCCCTCTGGACAGCTACTGTCCCTTTACTCATTCTGTATATTTATGACTCAGTTGTTCCTCAGTTCCTTGCGTGTAGCTCATTCTTGCAAGTTTAGGTTTGTTGCAGGGCAGGGGAAAGCGTGTTTAACTCTTTTTAAGTGTTTCAACACCACTTCCATTTTAAGGACTGAAGGACAACACGGTAAAACATTTAGGCAAAATCAAAATTAGCAAGACTAATCAGACTGGAGAACACCCAGACATCACTTCACCTCTCCACCACCTGGCGTTAATCCCTTATCCCTTCTGATTTGGTTCACACAGCACACAGACCACCCAGGCTTCAGTACACCTTCCCGTGTCTAACGGACACCTGTGCTTGACACTAGGGAGAAAACTTAATCAAAGCCCGTCTTTCCAAACGGGAACACTCCGGCACCTGAATGGGCAGATTGAAAGCAGCATGAAAACCTGAAAAAAAGACTCTGAAAAGACATTTTGGACAAAAACAGATGCATAAAGATTTTACGTGCCAGATAACCATGTTTCTGTCTACGACATGAACTAAGAACCTAAGAAAATACCGTTACAGAAAATAATCTGCTACAGCCCTCAAACACCCATCCACGCCCGCTGAGCCAATAATCCTCCCGAAGAACTCATTTGACTTTATTGCCCAAATAAAAAGGAAAGCCGAAGGACTTGATGTGCGCGAAGTGGCGTTTTGTTTTAAATACTAATGGGCGCCCAGGCGTGTCTGTACACAAGAGGCTGAAAGCGGCTCCCGTAACGGGCTGAACGCGTCCCCCGGGGCGCCCCGAACCCCGGCGGCCCTCCCGCGCCCCAGGCCCCGCTCCCGGGGGCTGCCCAACGCCCCCCCCCCCGCCGCCGGCGGCCGCCCGGGCGGGGCAGGAGCCAGACCCCCCGGCCGCCGCGGGGAGGGGGCAGCGCGCTGCTTCCAGTCAGGGAGGCGCCGCGGGGAGGGGATCTGCCCCCCGGGGTGGGGTGAGGTGGCACCCGGCAGCCCCAACGCTACCCCCCGCCCCGCTTCCCTCCCCCGTACTCACACCGGCCATCCCTCCGCGCCGTGCGGTGAGGCGTGAGGAGCGGCGGGGCGGGGCGGGGCGGAGAGGGGCGGGGAAGGAAGGCCGGGCCCCGCCGCCCGCATCACGAATAAGGCGGCCGCCGATTGGTGGGCGAGCGGGGCGCGCCCCTCCCGCCGGGAAATGGCGGCGCCGCTGTGAGGGGAGGCTGGCGGCCTCAGCGCCGCGCGTCCTGTCACGGCAACAAAAAGCCGCTGTGCGGAGCCCGGTGGCGGCTCCGGGGTCACCCCCTCACAGGCACGGCTGGCCTCAGCAGCAGGAGGCTTGGCCCCGCGGGCGCGCTCCCGCCCGGAGCAGCCCAGGCCGCAGCGAGCGCGTCCCGCCGGCGAGGGACAAGAAGCCCGCAAAGCAGTCGCTGAGACCCTTCTTAACTTGTCAAAGAAACGTATTTTGCAAGGAGGTGCGGCCCTCTTTCCTTCTGAAACCGCTGTCTGCTCAGCAGCTCAGGTCAAGGAAGACGGTGAGCCTTGGCAGTTCATTAAGTAGGGTGTAAGTGAAGGGTATTCCAGCTGGCCTAAAAATAAGGGCCTCTGAAACAGAAAGGGTAGCGACAGGCACAGGGAGGGTTCCTCAAAATGAACGGCGAACAGTGGCCCACAAGGTATTACGCTCAGTGGTGCGCTTATCTAAGAGGGATGAGGATATGTTCTTAGCAATCAGTTCTAGATTCTTAATTGTTCCTTCAAATGTTACTAGATAAATCATTAACTTGGGCTTTTTTTTTACCTAAATATGTCTGCCTTACTTGATAAACTCTTGGAACATTTACCTGTTACATAACAGGCAGCAGTTCTGTTATTACCTATAATCCTGAAAATCTACATCTACCAATAAAACTACAATCAAAATTTGTAGAGAGCGTGGAGATGTTTATTTTAATAAAACCACGGTATATTCTGGTGTTTCGTTTCTGTATGCTGTATCTCCATGCCATAAAAAGTCTCCCGGGTGGAGAAAACAACTTTTATTTCATTTAATTTCAAACCCTAAATAGGACAGCTCACTTTCACCTATTCACTTTCTCCAAGCTGAGGATGGCGAACGAGGCAAGCCTTGGGAGGGAGCTCAGCCCTTCTACATCCATATGGTGCTCTCTAGATAATCTCTGTCTCCTCACATCCAGTGCAGGGCAGAGTTTTTCAGTCTGTGGTCAGCTACTGTGTCCAGATGGAGAGATTACTTCTAAAATATCCGTGACGCGTTTCTAGGGATACAAAGCTGATTGTCAAACTTGAATTTTTATCCAGGGATCTGCTATTCACTGGAAAATTTGTAGTGGTCTTTTATAAGTAAAAAAAGGTTGAAAACTGCTGTTTAGCAGGAAATTAAGGTAAATTGACTGAGATTTCACAAGTACCTGAAGTTGGATGGGATAAATTCAGGCTTGTTCTTTAGATTGGGCAAATGTCATCTCTATCAGTCTTGATAAGCTTCTCTTTCTGTGGTATCAGGGATTTTAATGTATCTTCACACAGTGTCAACTGTGAAAAGACCTAATTCTCTTGCTGTATTCCAAAAGCATACCAAATCTTTATTCAACACAAATAGTGAAAACCTGTTACAAGGTTTCTACACTGTTATCAGATACTTTCGTGGTGCAAACCAAATATGAGAAAATCCCTTTCATTAAGGGTTTCTTGCCAGAGCAAAGATAAAGGCTTAGCAAGTCTTATAGACATGCCCAAATCTAGAATATCACCAGAAACTGATCTCAGATAACTAGTGCTAAGAACCATCCTCAGACCAATTATTGGTTTTTAGAACCGAAAAGCTACCGAAACCCAGCTTACACAGTGGATTCAAACATTAGCTATGTACCATTTTTGTCATCGAGAAAGAGATTCAATGCTGCTGTCTCATTTCAATTTCAAAATTAGGTGGTGTACAAGCACACAACAGGCTTGACCCAAAAAGGACTAACTCCTAGTTTAAAAAAAAACAACCAAACAAAACCCAAACCACTAAATGTACAACAATAAGTCAGGAACCACCAATTAAAAATATGAGTTAATAAAGGGAAGTCTTATACTGACTTTTCCTGATAGTAAGACAAGAAAATATTAACAGAAAGACTTGAACCTAACCTCAGGTACCTGTACCAATGTCTTACTGTATCTGACTGTACGGGCTGCAGAATGACCAGGTGTTATACAGGATTTGTTTGATATTAGCAGTCATGCCATTGTATTTCATTGCTTCAAAAAAAAGAAAGTAAAAACAAGTTAAAAGTGAAAGTAAAACTTGCCTGAAGCTGGAGTGTATGGCGGAGAATGGTGTCCTCTAAAGCATGAATCCACTTCTCCCTCTCATCAGCATCTCGAGCTGAAAAAGTATTCAAAAGATATTATTAAATTATATGCAGTCTTACGTACTAAAAAGTCATAAGCCAACACATCTGATGTCCTTACTAAATATGGAAGTTAAACCATATTTTTTTTGTTAAGTCACCAAGAACATAATTCCACAATTGTCTTAATATCCTGTTTATTCTTCTGTGGTTACAGGTCTGTTACATTATTATGTTAATTTACTCAATGGTACTAGAGAGATGTTTTGAATAATTATGCGTGCAAAAAGCTGTTAAGCTTTGGTAGAAACTTTGTTCTACTAATGACTCTGAATTATATATCAAAAAGAAAATAATTGTAAGTGTAAGAATATGACAAATACAAGAACAGTTCTGCATTATTGCTATTTGTAACTATCTCTTGTTCATCTTTAGGGGCATACATGCAAAGAGAGTTTGCACAGACATTCCTCATTTAATTTATTAAGTAATTTTTAAATTTTCTTAGTTACAACAAGCTGTTCAACCTGTAATAAATTATCCAGTAATTCTACTTCAGTGTGGACATAGTAACTTTGAATAAGTTAGTCTTTCTGGTATGGATTCCTAAGACAGGACAAAGACCTCTTACAGATAACCAGTGTGAATAATGAAGCACAACAAATAATGAAGTATATAATAAACATTTTTTAAACTCTCAAACTGATTAGAACATGAATCATATGTAAACAACAGCACACAATAATATTGTCATACTTCTGCAACAGACCACCATACAGTTTTAATTAAGAATCCAAGTCAGGATGTAATGACCAAAGAAGATGATTATGCTTCTCAGTTGCAGATGGTGGTAGTTAAGAAAGCAATCTATTAAGTCATGATTAAAGGAGGCAGTGGATGGTTTTCAGGACTCAGGGGACAACAAAGAGAAAAGGAGCTGGAGAAGGAAGATTAAGAACAGATCAAAACAGGTAAGGACTATCATCACACACACACCCTTCCCCCCGCTGATATTGCTTTACTTGCTAGTTTGAAAAGAGTTCTTTGCTGAGATCTAAAGAGTGTTTAAAAAGCAAACAGCTGACAGAGCCAGTGGACTCTTGGTGAAGAAAGAAGAGAAAAATCCAGAGGGCATTAAATAAACTGTAAACAAACTGGCCCATATACAGGTTTAGAATAGTTATTGACAATTGTTTCTAGTTCCTCATTCAAGTGGAAGGTATTTAAAAGCAACAGGAAGCCTGCTAAAACCAAGGAAAGCTTAAGTGAGCTAGCACCTATTATGAATCGGAGAACTAAGATTCTTATCTGACTTATTTGTTATGGAGTTCAGAGGAAATATCTGTAAGTTATTATACTGAAACGTTCCCTTCAGCCTCAAAATGCTTTGTTTTCAATGTTCCCTTTCTCACCCTTATGTTTCCATTGTTTTTATTCTTTGGTATTCTGCAGCACAAACCCATCTGTACTCAAAACCACCACAGGTTTTCCAAAGATGTTAAATAAACCCTCCTTTAGGAAATTATTTATGATTTGTTCACACATCCATTCCCATCAAGGGTATTTCATTGGCCAGAGGAAGGGATGAGAGAAGGAGAATCAGAAATCCACAGAAGAATATCTCCCTGCCTTTAGGAGGAAGAAGCTGTAGGTTTTTCTAGACTCCCCAAAGAAAACTCCATCAATATCAACATAAATATACTGCATTGTTTACTTCAGTATATATACACTATTTATGTCAAATTAACAAAACCATCAGAAAAGAATTGGCAATTTTTGTGTTTGTGAGAAATATGCAGAATGTCTTTTAAACACAGAAACTTGCTCTGAGTCTAACTGATGAGGTGGCCTCACAAAGTAGTGGGGCAAAACTTCCATTACATGCAAAGTAAAAGTAAAAGCCCAGTTTGAAATGTAGCTATTTTTTTTTAAAAAAAATACATATTTTCCCAGATATTACAAGTCCCTATTCATTATTCTTTTAAAATAGTAAAGTGTGATCAATCGCCCCAGGGATTCTGGTAATGTTACCATTAATCTGCACAAACTAAAACTAGACATAAGGGAAAGTGACTACCCAAAGTGCTCTCATATGCACAAAGGAAGTCTGTAAGAAGTTGTTAAAGTAATTAAATGTTACTTGGAACAGCAGGTAAGTAACTTTTCTGCAGGAACTGCATCAAATACTAAAAAGCTGTGTTTTGCCATCTGTAATACTCTCCAAAACTCATTAGAAAGAATTTCTAACTTAGAGGGGTTCTTCCTACTAGTTCTCTGTATTTTAATGCAAAAGCTGAAGCAGGTGCTGAGGACAAGTTTATAATGCAGTGAAACCAGACACGATGAAGGTACAGAAACCATATGAACTCTGCCCAGATGACTACATTAAGCTAAATACATTTTGCAATGTGCAAAATATAGTTTTTCTTTTCACGTTATGTACACATATGAACACAAACACCCAGTTCTTTTTTCACAGCATAGCTTACACTTTAGCACTAATTTCAATTACTGAATTAGTCAATTAGAATTGGATATCTTTTCCTCTGATCATAATTTTAATGCTTATTAACTTCTTTGGTTCTGCTTATCAAGAACAGGCCCCTTTGCCTAGTCCCGACAGACATATTAATCAAGCTTATGCTTCTTACACCAGTCACCCCTGAACAGTAATCATATAAAGTTACTTGTGTCACTAATCTATCAGTACTTCAAATGTATCGATGCGTCAACTTTTCAAAGGTTGTTCAAAGCGTGGGTGGTTAACGTATTTCAACATATGTAAGGTTTCTCGAGTTTGTTGTCTGGGTTTTGGTGGGTTTTTTTAATCGACCATCTCCCAGCCCCAAAGAACATCTTACAGGGGAACTGGGGTACAAGTCGCTGAGGAGCTACTAAGTAATTCACGGGCTACAAAAATCCCATGGTTCAAGTTTTTTGCCCACAATTATTTAAACTAAAAAAGGAACAATTAAGCTGTAGACCAGCGAATTAATCCTTGTACTGCGACAGACTTCCTATGACCTTCCATGCTGCCAGCAAAGAGAGGTCACTGCATTAGTTAAATGCTAATCTCAATATACAGCAGCCCATTAATAAAGGTTATCGCATCAAGACTTGTATATGAACCACTAAAGGAACAGAGAAGGCTTACAGCAGCAGGGAAGACCCAGAAACCACCCACTCAGTACAGTTCAAAAACTGAACTGACTTTCCTGTGTTCATAAATAAACTAAACTTTTGAAGCTTCTATTCCTCTAATAGCCCTTTCATCCCTCTTTCTACCACAGCTGAGCACGAGGAATAGAAGCTGTATTTTTTCCTCATATACTAGACATTGCAAACTTACGGCATACAATGATCAGTCCTTAGGTAGAACGTATGAATCTCATCAATCCTGCTACTAAGACAAGGTTCTTGGCCATGACAGATCCAGGAACACTGCCATGAGAGGACTGCTTACTGCACGGAAACACACTGCATTGTAACCTTTTAAGCACTCTGTTCAGGACACTGGTTTAACTTTCAGACCATCTATCATCAACAGCAGATCCTCCTGGCTCTCCTCCATACTCTCTTTTAAGAAAACCATGGAGAAAACAGTAGGATGCAGTTTTTAGTAAAGCAAGCTGTGAGAAAAGTTATATTAAATCTAATCAAAATGGCTGCTGTGAGATTAGGTGCAAGGAAAAGCTCCCTAATGGTAAAAGCAATTTAGAACTGAACAGCTGCCAAAAGATCACTGATGAAAAAAAAAATCAATGGGAACATTCAAAAAAGAGATTAGCCAACACACTCAGAAACAATTTATGGGAAAAATCTACGCACAATGGTCAGAGATCATTATCCACTCATATGTATGGAAAGCTAGATATCCAGGCCTTTTTTTATCTAAAGAGGGCAACTCTGGCCAAAGAAAAAGCTCTAATATCTTTTCAGCTAAAAACCTTGTGATGCACACTACATAATATCCACTCTGTATCAGCAAATGCTGGAGGCTTTCTTCAGCAGATAGGAGACAAGAATGTTTTGCTCGTTAGTCCTGTGTCTCAAGTACCCTGAAATCACTCTTTTTTCTTGATTTGATCAGGCTCCATTTTAAAGTTAATCCCTTCCCCAGTTCCTATGGGAAAGCTACTCCAGAATTTCTTTCCGCCAACATATTTGCGATATGGCAATTATTACCTAGTCCAAGGAATTTCACTAGTATCTGTGCTTATATGAAAATGGAGGAATGATATCTGGTCCCTCCTGACACAAAACTAGAAAGAGGAAGAGCAGGGGGCAAGAGACAACATCAAGTTACTGTTTCCTAGGCTGACTCCAGAATCAGTATTCCAACAGACAAATAAGAAATACCCAGACATCTACATAGCACTTAAAAAACATAAAGGTGTTACTTCAGCTGTTCATAAGTGATTCAATTTTTTTAATACTAATTAGAAAAAGAAATTAAATAGAGAAGCCCACTACACTACACAAATATTCACTGTGGATCTTAGTCTGAGGGGTTAATGCAACAGCTACCTTGTCAGCTGAAATTCAAGATGGACTAGAGCATCAGCTATCCACGAAAATATCAATGCTGTCTGCAGCTGAAAGAACATTAACAGTCTCTGCACTTTCCTCTATTTCAAGTGCCAGAATAATTAACTCAGTTTTTACTGCAATTTAACAGTGAATATTTGCACACAGACCCAACTACATGCCCATAGAGTTATATGCCCAATGCTTTAAGCAAGAGGTGAATCATTAATGGCTGAAACACCGCAAATTTACTGTGATTATGTCAGTTAAGCTATTTTTACATTTTTCTAGTAGAATTAGTTTTTATGAACTAGATTACAATTTGTTCCCATATGCTTAACCTTTCACTCCTTTGTGTCTACAATGCATCCTTCAAAAGGTACCTGTATAATTTATTATGACATCTCAGGCATGTCTGAGATAACCACGGGGTATTTAACACAATCACAGTCCTATTTATGACTAGGTCAGAGAAGCACACTTGAGAAATATGTAATTGCGTTACAGTGAGATTTAATATGATAATAATATTTTTGAAGTCGTGCATTTTTTGTGATCTGTCTGGTTGGGCTTATTTGCCAGATATTTTAACATCCATTATATACTAGAAAAATGTATGAACTCTTTCCTAAAGGAGGTACAAAGAAAGAAAAGCAATTATTTTACCAAGGACAAAATTATGGAATGAAAAAAGTACTGAAGACAAGAATCATTGCTTCTACTGAGGAATTTCTGTAATTCAGAAGAATGATGTTTTACAACTCCTAAAATAGTCCCTTATCTCTGAATTTCCCAAACTGCCAAGTCAGATACGGCAGAGATTTGTAAAAGTTCTATTCCACGAGGATAAGAAGGCAAATGAAATGCAACTACATTAAATGCTCCCAGCCTCTAATAATTTCTCAAATAGAGAATAAATTTTGTAATTTAGAGTTTCTATAATATTTGCTTTGTTGTGAAGAGATTATATGTGTTTATATAATGTACACCAAATGCTAGAGTACAACATAAAACAGATTACTTTTTCTAGCCTAAGCTTGATGGCATCTAAAGATTAGATATAAACAAGTTTAACAACTCTGCTCCACAGTACAGCATTTACCACCAGCATTTCTAGGTCATGCACAGCAGTACTTGGAAGACAGAATATACAAAACATATCACTTCAGAATTAGCATACTGGTGTTTTTCTTTTTTCCTGTGTGCATCTACATGGGCACTAGGATGAAAGAAAAGCCTCAAGAATTAGTTAAAGTCACTGGATTACTTATAAATACACCATACTGTCACAAAATGAAATGCATATTTTATTTTCATTCACTGTGACCTACTTACAGGCAGAACTCAGTAAAAAAAAAAAAAGTCTATTACACCCACAGAGTCAATAGAGTCAATTATGCAGCCTTCATTCTGACATAACTTTCACCGATTTTTATGCAGAATTCCTGTATTTTCTCAGCCAAGTGCAGAACTGATGTAGCATCTTTACACACAAATAACCAGATGATAGAGGTGAAATACTGACTGTATTGAGATCGATAGGATTTTTTGCCATGGATCTCAATGGAGAGAGATTTTATCAGTAGTGTCTAATAAGGTGGAAAAGTCAAACATCAAAGGGCTGTTCTGTGGCTAAACAAGTAACTTTTTAAAGTCACTGAAGGCCTTTCAAACCATGGGAAAACATGTAAGATGAAGCAGGGTTTCATACAAACCTACAAAAACACTATCATTTCATTGCTTGTAAATACTCTTCTAACACATGCAGCTCCTGCATCTGTCAGTAGGTTGAACATAGTCTCAGTACCGTATTTCCTCTATATAATTTTGGAGTTGTCACAACCATTATTCTCCTCTCCACTAATCTCCCTCCTGGTGCCATTCTCCACCTACACATATAAATCAACCCTCCTTTCGTTGATCTCCCTGTACCTACAGAAGACTCCTGTGCAGTCACAAGACAGAAAGTCTAATCTTGGCCAAAGAAAAAGCATCAAGTGGTCTCCTGTGTACAATGTATTAGTAAGATTAATCTGTGATCTTGAGAAACCAACTAAACTCCTGTTTCACTGTTACCTATGCTCAAAAGCATTTTTAGCAAGCTTTACAATCAGCCCATAAACATATCTTCAGGTGGAAACTTGTGTGACAACGGAGATACATGATCAAGATGCTATTAGTTCTCTCTGGGAATTCATACACAATGTATAATTTTGCAATTAAACATTTTTGAATGTGGGACAATCTGCAATTATCTGGGTTTTCACCAGAGAATGCCAATATTTAAATATTATAACACTAAATAATAGTTTGTATAGTATAGTCTGTGGAAATGGCTTTCAAGGTATGTTTGCCTTTTAAAAGTCACTGCAGATCATGTTGGACTAGCTCAGAAACTACAAGTTCAAGGCTTGAACTAAAAAAAAAAATAAAAATAGAAGAACAAAAATATAACCATTTTCCTTAGCCAATAACATACCTCTCAGTTTAACAGGTCAAACTCAAGTTTATTGCTACTTGGAATTTCTTGTTAAAACAGAAGGAAAAGAGTGTTGAACTTCTCGGTATACCTCCCCTCCTTATAGTGAGACCTCTTCTGGCCATTTCTCCCCTTCCAAAATAGTTGCCATGTATCATATATACAGTTGAGATAAAAGATTCATGTTGATGCCAAAATAACAAGCAATAAATATAGTGTATCTTCCAGAGCAAGGAAAAAAGAAAACACATCACACAAATACTGTTTCAAGGTATTTCCTTTGCTACTCTCAAGTTTAACATACATTTTGAAATCTGCTACTTCAACCTCAAGAAATGGAAAACCAAGATGTGTTTATATATGACCATAAAAATTAAGTGCAGATAGCCTCATGGTATGATTAGAAAACAGACAATTATAACACAGGATGCAACGAGTGCAAGAAGGAACTGCGTGCAACAGTAAAAGCACAACCACCCACCATTCCTTGTGCTCTGGTTACAAGATCCAACTACTCAAAATATTAGTATGACACATTAATAGCAAAAAGGAGAAAGATGGAAGAGAGAAGAAGACAGAAAAATCATACTGCAAAATCTAAACCTAGTTCTGGTTCACAGAGGATTTTTTGCAGTTTTGCCAGTCAGGAGAGGACAAGATGCAGCCCTGAACTTTGTGCAGCACAGACCTGGTCAGCTAAAGGGAGGAGGGAAGGTAGCTCAGCTCTGATGTAAATGTATGAAGAGACAAGGCTGAAAGATTTACTCTTAACATAGCTGCTCACGCTCCTCTGCAATATAAAAGCACCATTGAGAGCACAGCATAGAGGAATTCACTGTTTCAGCACCACCAGAACCCCAAAAGGCCATGAAAAATTTAGCTTAGGATAAACGATGCGGTCACAGCAGTTATAAACATCATTGAGGAAAGCAGGACACACCTAAAATTTCTACATCTTGATTTCACCAAAATCTCTCTATAGACATTTTTCAATATAAAATTTAAAAAGCTCTCAAAACTTTTTGGGGAAAAGGCTGCAGTTTATGAATCATTATTTAAATTGGGTAATCTGATAGACTAAAGTGCCTCTTTATACCACAAGGGCAATCAGCTTCCCGTCATCTATTTGGTGGACAATGTTGAGGTTTTATAGAAGACTAGATTTTGACTATTTCCCCAAGTAGCTGTGAAACACAGGTCTAAAACCATTATACTTAATCTTGATACTTAATACGAACACTTAAAATCTCAAATTCTGATATGCTCAGCAGCTAAGGCCTTTGTGGGCCCCAGTATATCCTTAGTAACAGCCATGTCCCACACCAACAAAAATTCCCTGCTTTTATAACATTAAGACAACCTCTTGCTGTGCATATCTCCCTCTTTTCTCAGCTGGGATGGATGGTAAGCAGACACAAATCATGCTAGAAACTGGGGCAGGATGGGGAAGAAGGAGAAATCTACCTTTACCGGCTGACAGCTTTCATGTAATAGGAGAGTAAGTTGCACAGCAACATTCATGCTTCATTTCTCAAGATACTTTCGTGGCAGGAATAGGAAAGTAAAGACAAAAGGTAAAGCAAAATCATCTCAGATCAATGCACTGGACTGCTTCCAATCTTTCAGTCCTTTATTACATGAAACAGTGGAGACAAGACTGATTTTCCTTCCAAGGAACTGTGCTGCAGGCTGTAAAAATAAGAGCTGGGTTTTCAGGTAGGAGTTTAAAAATCTAAATTCTTCTTTCTGCATACAGTGTGTGTTTAATGAAGTATTTGAGTCCAAATAAAAGCCATTATTGCTTCAGGTTAGACAGCAATTCAAATATCAAGAAGGTAACAATACCCTTGCTGGACTATCCTGAACATCATGTTCCCACTATTGAATTTAAGCCAAGAGCATGCTAGTGAGCAGAAAGAGCAGCTAAGTGCTATGAAGGGTAGAAGAACCGACTTTCCAAATAGAAAGAGCTTATAGCTAGGTGATGATATGAAGATGTTAAAAGAAATTTAACAACAAAACCAACAACCAAACCAAACCAAAAAAAAACCCACAGTGCTTGAAGGTTATGGAACATTTAGAACAGAGACAAGTATTACATTAAGAAAAAATATATTACCAAGAGCGAGCTTCCTGACAGGAAGGTACATTAGACTGAGAGTATTATCCCAAATGTCTTGCAATGACTTGAATGGATTTTTACATCTAATCTGAACAAACCCATGAGGGAGTGCTTTGAGATCTACCTAATTCAGAAGCCTTAGAATCAAGCCATGGCATTGGATATATGGTATGACCAAACAAGGACCAACCACGAGATGGAATACATTACTTTTAAACCTATCTTAAAATTTCTGTGGACATTCTACTCCTCCCTTCCTCCTCTAGTGTGATACAGCAGTACAATAAAGGGAATAATCTTCTGGGCACTCTGGCAGAGCTGTTAAGCTGACAGTAAAACCAAAACTGCTGTTGGTTTTATTGCCCATATTTATTCAATTAACTTCTTTCCTTTATACCCAGGCATGACACATATGGATACTGTTTGATATGTATGCAGTCATCATTCAAAGCCTATATTTTGTTTGTAATAAAAACTTTTTAACTTTTACTAATGTTCAATACAGGGATGGCCACTAGGAAGCACAGCTGCAAACAGGATAGAGGAAGACTGTCACAGGCGGCAACAAAATATGAACTACACACTGGGAAGACTTAGAATTTACCAAGATCCAGTGACTGGCAAATGCTAGTGGGAAATGCTAGAGGTTTAGTGCTTCAGAAATTCAGTTACACACATACATACACATACAGGAACAACAAACATGTGAGAAGTTGTTCAGACATCTTTAAATGACTCATTTGCCCTTCATCTCATTACCTACATCTCTAGAGTTTTAGACAGATGCACAATTTTGAGCAACTGACATTGAGAAGTAATTAATTAATCCGGTATGAAGCTTTTCCTTCTTTTCCCAAATTCAAATTCTATCACTACCTATCAGCAAAATCTCACTGAGACCAAGAAGATTCAAGTGTTCACCAATCAGTACTTAAAGTCTGAGTACATGAAAGCATTTTTCTTTTGGAGGCTGAAAAAGAAACTGTTCCACTGCAGATGGGACCCTAACGTAGACACAGCTCAGCAGATCCTTGAAATCTTGGAATTTTAAAAGTTCTGTTGTTTTTCCAACTAGGCTCCAGTTTGTTTGGAACCTTAGCTGTCTCTGAGAATGAAAGCAGGCAGTAAGAAGGAAGAGATTGTACCTTTTAAAAATTTGCCATTTCTGCAGCATTCTCTTGTACAAAACTTTTTTTATAAAGGGTGGATATATTTATAGCTATGACTATCTCGCAGAACAAAAGCTCTATCTGGATCATGTATTTTAAAAACTCTTAGAAAAAAAATGTTAAGAATGCTGTACGTTTTCCTGGATTATTCCCAGAATCTGTTCTATGTATCCTGTGTAGTCTCAGAATACTTTTGGTAGTATTTACATTATTATCCATTCACCATTCATGGCTGATAGTGACCTGTATTTCACATAAATTAAAGCCTGTGTAATACTGAATTCATTTAATATAATGGCCAAACATTTTATATATAAATATATATATATATCTATATGAGATAAGGGCTGCATGAAGTGAGAATACATTTACAGTGACTGTAAGAACTACAGATACAGATCCACAAATCTGTTTTATACCAAAATATTCCAGCACTAATATCTTACCTGTCTTTTTACATTTTCACATTACAGCCACATATATTAATACTGTGCTTGTGTCATTATTATAATTTTCTGGATAGCAGGGATGTTATCTTCATAATATGCTAATAGAAAAAGCATAATACTGAAAATAGTATACAAGATCTTAGTTCGCCACTAAAGGAGCATACATGAATCCTGAACTGGTATGAAATGCACACTAATTGAGATTATAAAGCATGAGACGTTATGTGACAAAACTGGTGTTCAAAAACTATCAATATTACTTAAAGCAGAACACTACTTTTATCAAATAGTACCAGTCTTGGCTTAAGATATCTGACTATCCAAAAGAGAATATAGCATATAAGAAATCACTGCACATAAGGCTTATTAAAAAAGGTATATCTTCGTAACTATAGATCACAGACTTCCAGATTTACCTGTATCAAATTCTCAAATATTCAGCAGTATTTAGCTTCATAGTACTGAAAGATTGCCGTTAGTATGGCATTCCATTACTACATTAGCAATTAGCTTGCATTGCATCAGTTATCCTTGGAAACAGTAGATTTAAGCATTACTGTGAGCTCAGCATTATGAAGGTATGTTTATGAGGCTTAATGCAGTGAAAAGCCAGAGTACGGAAGCAGCGTTTAGGAAGAACTGTAGCACAAGGAATACAGATGCCAGTGACAATATGGTGTACAATTAATGTTTATCATTAGAAATGTTCTCAAAAATACAGCAGTACTAAAGATAACTCCCATTACCAAATCACTGATTTTTAAAACCTGTACAGTACAGTATAGGGTATAGAATGAATTATTCCAGTTTACATAAATTAATATGACTGGTTAAATGCAAATGTGCCTCTTGGAAATATACAGCTTCCAGTTCTATGCAAAGCAATTAAATGATTTAGTCACTACATTTTAGAGGAAAAGCAAAAGGACTAGCAAATGTTAGTTGAAAAATATTTTCATCACACTTCCCTAAGATTTTAACATTCAGAAAAGATAAGTTCTCTAGCCAATATTATCACAGTATTTTGTCCTACTGCTGCAGATAAAATAATTTAAGGAGTACATAACAATTATATAGTACCTTACCCTTTCTACCGGTGAACCATAGCATGCAATGACGAAACATAGCAGTGGCAGATGGCATTGGTGTTAGTAAATGTGAATAAAAGGATAATAGCAGAGAAATGGTGACTGGCAGACAAGACACAGAAATGTAGATGAAATGAATGCAAGCTGGTAAATCTTGAAGCAAAGCTCCACCTTTAAGCCAAATGTTGCCTCTAGTCTCCTCATAATTGAGTATTAAGTTCTATTTGGATACAAATTGCAACCTTCAGACCGGTCTTGATTCTCTTCATACAGAAATGCATAATTGTATCTTGATAACGCAGATCAGAAACGTTTTGCAAGCGAAACCCATAATCAGAAGCCCATTACTTCCTCCCCTTGAGTGATTTATTCTTTACATTTTTAATCTCCAAATCCTGCTAGAGCTACAGTCTCTTTCTAGCACATATGTATCCACTGCAGATGTAAATCCCTGCCTAACCTGCAGCACCCCTGGATCCAGAATGTTCTCAGTGTGCTCATTCATGCTGTTCTGTTGCCAAACATTTAAAATCATCCATCAAATACAAGTGGAATCTATTATAAGAAAAAAACAATCTCTTCTTTCAGCTCACCCTGAAAATGGAAGGTTTTCTGATCAACAGTTATTGTGAAGGTGCTGTCGTCCTCATCGTCTATACCAATCACAGCTCCCTGTGAAACAAAGAACAAAATCCTGATAAGGCAAGCAGTGACATCAGCAGCATACACTCCAGCACTACACCACTGGAATTTAAACAGCATTGACAAATTAGAAGCAAACTGAATACAGTAAAGAGCAGAACGATTCTGTGTTTACTCACAGGATGCAAGTCAGTTCCTGAATAAATTTTTAGTTGCAGATAAGAACAGTAATTATTTGTAAAACTGTGATTTATTAGATAATACCATGCATCTTTTATTTTTGTAATGGAGGTGGCTTTACACTACAGCATCATTATAGTAAACAGTTTTCTACTACATTCCAACTTATATTTTAAAGAAGAGTGGGGAACAATATTGTGTAAGTACTTTCCATGTATAAAAATACTAATTCATAGATACTCTATAAAAAGAAGCTCTTGACCTGATTTTATCTACCAGTCTATTAAAAAAAAAAAAATCATTCTAGCAGAATGAATTTGGCCCATCGTGTCGGGTCACTGGTACCCTGCAAGATCTAATTTTCAGTCCCTAAGTAAATATTAACAGTAAGTCATCAGGATATATCAAAACCAGTTAGCTTTGTCCTCTAATTCCTCATGAATTATTAGAAGGAAATCCAAATAAATTTTAGAGTTAAAGGCCATCTGTGCTTAGCTTTTTAAAAATCTATCCACATCTTCATTCCTGCCCCCCTAAAACACTTAATAAATAACACAGTTTCACCCAGGAAAAGATGACAGTGAAAAAAGAACCATTCCAGGCCTCTGCCAATTCCAACAAATTACAACATTTAGTTCAAAAATCACCAATTAATTTCCTCAGTTTCTCTTCTCCTCCAGGAGCCATGGCATCAGGATCTGTTTAGTCTTTCCCCCTCAGACAAAACAGACATCACTGGAAGGTGGACATATTTCTAGGGTAAATTTTGCTCTTACTGTCAGAGTAAACGGCAAGTAACAGTAGTACGAGTGGCTGTGAGTGAATTCCAACAAGTGCTTCATTTCATTCAGCCAGGTACCATACACCAACTACAGAGCAGGGGGTCAGGTACCTATCAGACCGGCCAAAACATAAGAATTGTTTTGGTACAGACTTAGGGGCAGAAGGATCTGAATCAATCTTATTCACACACATTCTTCCTAGCCCCTGTATGAGGTTTCTGGCCAATGGTACCAGCTCATACATGGCTGAGACTGTCACAGGCACCACAAGACAGTGGAAGACACAGGTCCTATTTAAGAACAGCACTAACCATATGTAATTCAAGGGCACGTAGCAGGAAAGGATAGCTCCATTCCCTCAACTGCCAAAAATGTACCACTTCTCCAAAAGAGTATCTTCCATACAGGCTTTGCAAGGACAGTTATGTGATCACTATAAAAGAGGCACCCAAAAAGTGTACCCAAGCCAGTATACTTCTGAATATTTTCAGTGCCAGGACATAACAACAACCAGCTGACTAGCCATTATATTCAGAGACTATCTGGCAACCAACCAGTGTGCCAGCAGCATGACATGATGGGCCAGATTCATTTTTCCAGAATTATTTTTCTTTTTTTTAAATATACCAATAGATAAAGAAAAAAGTTCGGCACTTTAAGTACATGTTTCGCTATGCAATAAATCAGATCACTGCAAGTTGTACAATATCATTCTCCTCACCAGCTATATCAAAAACCTGTAAGTCAGACACCAAGAACATGACGAAGATATTCTCCCCGAAGATTATAGGTAAAACTAACATAAGGCTAAAAAAGGTCAGACTAGAACAACAAAGTCCTGCCTTTATCCCAAGTGGTGGGAGGGAACCGAGGAGCAGGAAGAGCACAGGGCTGTCTGTGATCGCCACACAATGCTCCATCAAGTGCAGAAGCTCTGATCGCAACACTGAGGCAAAGGGTCTGAGCCTCAGCATAGAAGATGCTTCTGTTGTCATGCAGATAATACATATAAACAAGCAAAAGAAAAACTAGACTGTGAAAGTTTAAGTGTATATTCCAGAAAACTTCAGCAGGACTTACACATAGTATAGATGGCATAGATTTCTCTATGAATATACCTTGCTAAGTACACTACGACAGTCAAGAAAAGAATCTGAAGATGAAACTTCAGGCCTATGAAACATGTATCAAGAGCAAAAAGGTGAGGAACAAGCTTTTAAAAATCCGTTCAAGAAAATCGGAAGTATTTTAGCCAAATTGCTTAAATTACATGTTTGTTTATGTTCACACTTACAGTTACAAATCAACAATTACTCTAAACAGAAAACCTCTTTGATAGAATTTCAGACTGCAGAAGCCCATCTGTTCAGCTATCAGTATCACTGTCATCTGCCAGAAGAGCTGCTTTACAAAAGCAGAAAAAATAAAGATTCCTTCTTCCATAAAAAATCCCTACACACATTCAGAGAAAGGAGGGAGGAGTCAGCAAACCTTCAGAAAACTCCAAAGGGTAATCTGAGGTGGGAGAGCGGCAGATGGGGGAAGAGAAAGGGATCATTTTATGTTAAACACATATAAAGATGGATCATGCAACATTGAACAGATTGTTCACTTTTAGTATTTCCCAAACTGACACGCTGAGGCCAACCTCCACATTGACAGGCTCACAACACTATTAAAGCAGGCATGGTTTTTCAGACTAAATTTTTCTGCACAATAGAAAAACATCCTCATGAATCTTTGGGGATGTCATGTTCTAGACAATGGTTTGAGTTTACATTACCCTTAAAGAAATTCCAAATTAAGACATCAATACATTAAACAAGGGAAAGTGGAAAAAAGTCATCTGGAATCCAAGTGATTGGAGATTCTTTGTATGAGTTTCCAAAGGCTGTAGGTACCCCTTTAATAAGCCCACAGAAAGACTGGAAAGGAGTAACAACAGAGGAAGGAGTAATGGAAGAAGCAGAGTTCTGCTGCAACACTCATCACATGATGTGCCAGACCACAGATCCCCTTGCCTATACTTCTCTTATTCCAAGACTCAAAATGCTCCCATTCATACCCATCATACTCCTGACTCCATCCCCCTGTTTACATCAGCTCTTCACAAGACTGCTGCATATTGGAACCAGAGATTCTGTAAGGAATGGGAAAAAATACAGAAAAAAGACTTCTGCAAGAAATACTTTTGGTACGTGCATGAACACAAGGTAGAAACTGGGCATGTGAAAAGGTATCACAGCATTCCCATCTCATTTCAGTACTGTCATTTCACGCTGCAACAGTAGCACTCAAGGATAAATGCCCCAAGCCCTGGTGCCTCAAACAAATACCACTCAGCTTTCCCACTCTGCATCTTTTTACCTCTCTTTCCCCAATTTGTACCCCCTCCCAGCTGATATTTCAAAAACCTTGCCTGCTGTGCTCCTCCTTCCCTTTCCAGTCCTTTGTTTCACTAAGCTCAAGAGCAGCCAAGTGGCAGGCCTAAAGACTGTCCAAACTGGCAGAATGGAGGACACAGTAAAAGACTACAGGCAAATCAGAAGGACAGAAGAAAGCAGTTTTGCAATGACTTCTGTAGGGACAGAACATATATATATAGATACACACACATATATATATCCACACACAAAGAAATGAGAACTGCAAGCAGCAACTTTTTCATAGCCTGCTACTAACCCTGTCATATTACCCTGTCATATAATGTATATGTATAAAATATATAACGTTTTTATACAGTATATAAAATTATAGAATGCAATCAGCCCAGCATGTCACTTGACCTCTAATATTTCCTTTCTTTAAATACTTTCACTATTTCAGTATTTTGCAGAGTCAGGAATAGAGCACAAACCTCAAAAGTCTCCGTGCAGTTCTCTCCATTAGGCCACATTATATACAGTAAGTAATTAAGTACTGAATAAAAAAACACTTACCCTGAGTCTAACACAGCCTCGGCGTGATCCTCTCATCATTTTGTCTTTTGACTGAAACAGAAAAAAACAGATCACTGGATTAACAAATATAGTAAGAATTGCAAGCAGAAAGTTAGTTATTCAAAGCAACTGAGAAAAGAATAAATCATTTTTCAATAATGTTTTATTGACTGATTAAATGAGATGCAAGTTCTGTTACAAAATAGGTTAGTTCTCACAGAAAAGAAAGTACACCACCATGGTATGAAAAAAATAATCCTTCAAAAAAATAAAATACAATATCCCACTTCAAGAAGTTTTGTAGATACCTTGAAGAAATACTTAGAAGATGCAGTCCACACCTTTATAGAAAGTAAAAAGTGAAGAAGAAAGGAATTAGGAAATAGTAAAAATTGGCAGTATACTGATTTACATCTTCCTCCCTCCTCTCCTACTCTCAGAAAAGTGTCCATATAACAAAATACAGCTGTGCAGGCAGAATTGTACAAATGAAATTATAACCCTATCAGAAAGTTTCCCAGATCTATACCCCTTTTCATACAAATATACATTTCATGTTTAGACGCCCAGATCAGAAAACAGGATTCCTGCATCCATAAACAGTGCTCAAACCTGTAGATTAGCCCATCTTGCAGCTAAACTACTGAACCCCCTCTTTATTATCTGTTTAAAGCACTAACAAGGGAATTCCAGGGGAAAAAACCCTCAGCCCCCGAAAACAGGCAACTCAACAGCCAACTCAGTCCTAGCTTGAAGTTGTGATACTTTGAACTTTCAGCTGTTCCCGGGACTGACTCCGGTAGATTTGTCAGTAACTTTCTGCCAATGTTGTGTTACTGGGCAAATAGTGGCAAGCACAAGCAGTACACACACAAACTCTTTAAGATAAAGAAAAAAAGAAAAATTTCAGTCATCCTAAATACTCAGTTTTTTGATAAGAGGCAAAACATACTCTGTTTTTTAACTACACACACATTGCATTTTTTAAATGAAAAATGACACACCATTGTAGCCCTGTCTGCAAAAGCAGTCTGGTCTAATTCAACCCCTTCTCTCTTACTATCCAAATATTCAAACTACACTCTTTCAGGTCATGAAAACACAGCTATCACTGGTGTCTCATGAACAGATTCTCTTGCTGTCATTTTCTGAAATGCCCACTTCTTTCCAACCCTATCTAAACAATTCCATCTAGACAATATATTGGTGTGATTATGGCCAGCCCTTTTTCCACTAAAGCCATCAGACAATGAAATCTTACTGATAGCAGTAGGGGAAAAAAGACAGAAATGAGAAGTATCAGTTGTAACAGCAAGAAATTATTCTTTATCTGCTACATATTTGAGATATAGCTACAAGGAAAGCATAAAGCAGTCACAGGCAAGTCCTATTCAATAAAGATAATTTAAAAATACAGGAGTCAGAGCTTCATATGATGTTTATGCTGATCTCTCATTCAACTCAATCTCTAATTTGTCAGAGTACTGAATGTTAGAAACCATCAGTATTAATCTACTTGTTTCCGTATCAATACAGGTTAGTTGATCAAAATGAAATGGAAATAAATACCAGCAGTGTATCCATAATGTATTCTACAGATAAATAATTTCTTTGAAAATATCCTGAATGAAAACTTCGACATAGGGACAATTTTTTTTTAAGGTGTTTTTTTTTTTTAAAGTTCAAAACCAAGAAAGGATCTAGAAACAAAGCTACTCCAACAATCTCCCATCAGGAATTGTATATACTTGGAACACACCTCACTAGAGTACACTTTCATTTTTCATATTCACTGCCTTCAGAGTTCTCAGATAGGACGGCACCACCGAGAGTTTATTACGCCCTCTGGTGGTTTCAAGAAGAAATATTGGCATGATCTTAGCAGGAAAGACAGGATCTGGATGGCAGCAGCTGAAGGAAACCCATCAGGTCTGTCCAGATGACACACTCCGGGCGCTCCGGCGTGCCAGGCAAAGCACTCCCAGCTCACTGTACTGCGCACAGGCAGGGAACCAAATGGGATAAAAACCAAAGGTAGCAGAAGAGAGATTTGGTTTGGTTTGGTTTAGATCCCTCAACAAGATAAGTGCAGGGAAGATGAGAGCTAGTCCTACTGCAAGGGAGAGCAGAATCCCAACCACCCTGATTTCCACTGTGCAGACAGACTATCAACTCAACTGCAAAAGATACTGTAAAAGCCTTCCTTTTTCTTGTACACCACATTTTAATGAAATGGAAATTAAGTGTAAACATTATGATATTCTTAGTCTGCAAAAAGATTCGCAAGATAAACCACAGGTTCATGGTGTGGTCCTATATACTTATCATTTCGCCACCTTCAGACAGAGCTTTAATTGGTTAATACCAATTATAATGAAGCAGTAAATCTAATTCATTCTACCTAAGTGCAATAAAGCACCTATCATTCCAGTATCTGAACCCCCTGTGCACTAAAGCATGCAGCTATCATCACGCACAGTGCTGTATTTTCTCATCAGAACGCAGCAAATCTCTTACTGATTGCTACAGGACAGCACTTTACAACATAACTCAGCTGACGTTTTAGATTCCCACACACCCCCAAAGTAAGATTTTATAAAAAACACAATTTAGACAGCTTCAGCTTTCCCTTAGAGCATTACATTTTACCCTTTTGTTGAAATTTGTCATGGGTATCCATTATGTCCTATGACTCGTCAAGTATTCTTGGATAAATAAAGCCATCCCATACCTGTTTTGAGGAATGGTTCCATTTCACTGAATAAAATCTCATACGGCAGAAAGACATCTCTGAATGGCTAATAAAAAAGTCACACTTTACTTTCTTTTTATATTTAAAGTTTTAATATGCAGCTATCTTTTTTCAGCGATCAGTTTTATAACCAGACAAAATGACATTTTCAATAAACTTTCAATACACAGTGCACTGATTTTGATGCTGATGAACTTGAATAGGTTACAAGCAGACAGCAACACAAGATAAATTTAAGCTGAAACTCAAATAAAAATCTGTAAAAATTAGCAAAGCTATACAGTATTACTGAAGGGGGAATGTAAGTATCTCCCCCAAAAATATGGCCTTTACTGGTTTCTTTTTTACATCCCCCCAGTGAAGTTGATCAAATACAGAACTGATCTAACATGAGGCATTTCAGGTAACCTACAGCTTCTTAAGAGAAATGTAAATAATGCCTGGGTCTATTTATACAAAACCAAACAAAATTAAAATCCTAACACATACACACACCCCACCCCACCCAGCCCTCATTCATCTTTAGAACTACTACTCCATTTGAATTTTAGCTGTTGCATGGAAAGTTTTAGATTTCAATATAAAACCCAGCTGCTGTCTGCCTCCAGAGCTTCTCAGGCCCACGTTCTGCTTGTGCAGGAGTGCACAGAACTTTTCAGAGTACATTTTTGACTCACACAGTCCTGTCAAGGAAATCTCTAACATAAGTACACAGATGAGCAAAACCACTTACAACATTTATTTCCATTGGGGATGAAGAACCTGGAACAAGCTCTACTTATAAACAGTGATATTTGGCGTTTAAATACATCTACAGGAGAAGCTTTATTTTGGACCACTTCCCATAACGTTCATTGTTCCCATCAAACGCTAAGGCAACCCTTATTTTTCAAGCAGAAATAAACACCAACAATTCAAAACTACCATTCCTCTAGCTCCCTTGCAAGGCGTGCCCGTCTTAGAGGAGACCTCCTTAAGCACAGGGACAGCATCTAATAGCCATGCTGTTTCTGTAGCTAAAGCTTCGGCTTTTGTGGATGCAGTCATAGTGCAGGAACCAAAACACTGCAGGGATAACTGATGATGCCACTGGGGCTCATATAACCCCAACAGATGCCATGTATATCTGAAAAAGGTAAGGCAATAATTTATGGTTCCTGACACAGAAAAGCATTACACTGCTTATAGAATCCTACAAGAAATTAATACATGAGAGACCCTAACTGGTTCAAGGTGAAAGAGATAAACACAATCATAGGACCCTCTCTTCAATCCTTTTCCCCCAGAAGTGCAGCCACAGACTAAACAATCTGTGTCTGCAACAGGACTGGGTATCTGATCACCATATTAATCTTTTCAAATTTCTAAATATTGTAATCGCTGTTAAATGTTCAGACTGTATAACTCTGAGTTATTTTAATAAAGCTTATTCATTAAATTGTCTCTCTCGCTCGACAATTCATTAGCCTCAGCTTAACTGCTCCCAATCTGCATCAAGGAAAGACTTTTAAACAGCCAGAAACCTTGAACTAAGTCGTCATCCAACAGCAACAACAAAAATTGATCCTCTAGATTGCTACTGGGTTTATTTTGCACACCTAATAAAAAAATAAATAAAAAACATGCAATAGATGAGATTTTGCAGGTAAGTGAACAAATTTAGTACTAAACTGGTTTTCTTTGGATCCACAGCTAGCACATGATCTGTACTCGTCTCATTTGCCAAACTGTACCCATCTTGATCCAGGTCCTACATGAGCACCCGACTACACTTCATCAAATTAATGGACCAGACAACGTGTCTGGCTTTGAGAGGACAGATGACGTGCAGTTCAGAGTGCCAGTACAAAGTTAACCCATCAAATATTTTTGAACAAATCTGAACAGGCACAATATGTTTATATTGGATGAGAAATGCCAATGACGTGCACCTCAAAGTGATGATCAAGTATTGGGAGATCTAAAACCAGACCTATAGCCTAACTACTAAAGAGGAGTCAACTACTTAAATCATAATCCTATAACAATTTACTTAGTGCATCAAAACCTGTGATACAAAGTTAAAACTATGTACTAAATTCAGTTCAGTGTTGCATAATAGCTATCAATATTTTTTCTCCAGAGTCCATAAATTCAGAATTCTTTTTCTTACTATCCCTGGTTTGCTTATAGTTTTGTCTGTTTTTATTAGACTCGCTGAGCTGTTTGCAATTGCAGTGCATGTGACAGATCAAGTTATTACAGGAAAAAGTGTCACCTTGGCTGAGAATGGAAAGCAGAGACCTCAAAGGGAATGTTTGTGCAAAAGCAGATGGCTTTTTTCCTGTTTTCTTGGGATTTTTGCACACAGCTGGCGGTTGAGAAACTGTATTTGGAAAAAGCAGGAAAATGCATTCATCTGAAGGTCTGTACCGTAGGGGCACTGAGCCATGACTCCAGCTTCAGAAGCATCATTTCAAATCAAGTTAACAAGATTTGTTTTCAGTTCACCACCAAAGGTTCATGAAACTGCTGCAAAATTTGAGTCCCCCTCCTCCTCAATATCTGGATCATACAATCCACAAGCAGTTCTTCAGTACAGCACAACAAGTATTGAAGTTGCTAACTAGAAGCAATCTTTCAAAAGCACGATGGGAATAATAGTTTTACACCACCACAACTACTCCTCCTAACAACTGTTTTCACACAGATTTTGCTCCTGAAGGCATTCAACCAGCATGTTTTTAAAAGTAGTTTCATGGAATGTTTAAACAGAACATTTAAATGTATTCTTTAGGCATTTATTGGTGCAAGAACCATTAACATGATGGCAGGCTGCTCAGTTTTGTTTCAATAATACTATGGAGCTGTCATACACAATTTTTTCTTGCAAGCCTCATTCACTATACAAGGCAGCTGCTTAAGTCTACAACATTTTGAACAGTTCTCCTTTCAATACCACCATGTCAAATATCCACAAAGTTTTAAAATATTTTAAGGAACTGACTTTCCTATCTACTGGCCCTGGTTTTAGCATTGTTTCCACAGTTATGCCAGTTCTGCTTTCAATTTATTATACAATTAAAATATTTATTTAAAGAGTACACTTAAAAAAAGAATTTTAATCAGATTTTCAACCTTGAGGGGTTCTCTGGGTTATTTCTACAGGATTCCCAAGGGTAATCAAGGCTGATGTGCATTTAAGACAGCACTTCTGCCAGAAAACACAAACAAAAAGCAAATTGCATTCAACTCCCTCTTCCTCCCTAGCCATTTCTCTGTCTTCACGCTATCACCCAGTATAATATCAACACACATTTTTTTTATACTGACATGCAGAAAACAACAGAACAAATTCAGCTGAAAAAATAAAACAGCAGAAAGTTATTTTTCAGCTGGAATCCGGCTCATGGAACAACTTTACAGCTGCTGTGCCAGCAGAAGGCAGAAATAAGCCACTTTGAGACTTTTCTGTTAAATATTGTCAGTGCAGCCAACTATATGCTGAAAAAAACCACAATACTTCAGTAGACTTACATTTGTGATACCTTCAAGAGAAAACACTGGTGGATTCACAAAGAATATTGAGGGGAAAGAAGAAGTAATTTGTCAAACCATTGGTCAAACTGATCCAAAATGGCACACATTTATTTCATCTTTTGCTCTTAACAAAGGAAAGAAAAAACTAACAGTTTACTGATATCAGACAACTATTTATTCAAGCAAAACCATTTATGGCAAGTCCACATCATTTTCTCTGAAATATGTAATTCATAAATAAATTTAAACAAATGTGATTACAAGCAAATTTGAGGATGTGCATTCTATTCTGAAAAAGAAAAAACCCACTACAAACTATCAAAGAAGTGGGGAAAAAGCAAACAATTTGGCTTTGTAAAACACCTTGGAAATGCATGTGAGAAACATCTGCATTCACAGTTGCAAGTAGTGTTACTAGTACAACTAAGTAGAGGGGAAGGAATAGACCAATGAAAACAGAAATGTGTGAACCTTAAGTTCTCATTTTCTTTCTGACTCAGACGATGTAAATTCTTTTGCCTTGCTCCTTGAAAGTCCTAATTATGTCAGAAATGTAAATTTAACTTAATTAATTTGCATCTGATATATGTATCCAAAACATATTTAGGTTAACATCTGCTCATTTTACCAAAAGACAAAGCATACTAATTTAGGTGCTGCCTTTTTTTCCCCACAAGTACAATATTACTGCACAGTATCCTTAATGTGCAATAAGCATTCGAACAGAGTTACTTTACTGCATTCTATTTTAAGTTACTACCAAAGAAGGCTAAATGCAACAGTGCAAGGACACACTTATGAGGAGACGTGTATTTCTGGCTCTCTCTCTGATGGAAAGTTCAGCCGCATCAGAAGTTATTACCCTGCAGTTTTCCACAGCTCCTCTGCCAAAGGTTAATTGGCTATTGGATCTGCTGGAGAAAGGGTTTGGTTTCCTGCGTGCGCAACTTTCTGGATTGAAATGGGCTAAGGAGTCTGAAAGAGGTGATGAGCAGGTAAATGCTGATAGGTTAACCGCAAAACTGTTTCCAGATTGCATGTCTATGTCACCATGTTGAAACCAACCCCACCCCTGCATTATGCTCACAGGGAAAGGCCAGTCTCAGGCTCAAAATGTCACCCAGTTACACCTACAGCAGGACAACTGTATTGTTTCAGGCTGAAATTGGCTCAGAGGGAATGGAATACATGACCCTGTGTACCTGGTCACATCGATACGCCTTTAATTCAAAATACAAGGCTGTATATACGGAACCACAACAGGTCATCTCTCCACCTAAATAAAGCCCCCAACCCTGCTAACATTCCAAATTACCGCTGCTTATGTACCACAGCTTTATAAACTCCCTACAATTCAGGAGTTACTATGCGAAAATGAAATGGCAGAGCTGAACGAGACAGTGTCCCCCTACCTTCTCAAACGCTAATATTAGTGAGGCATGTGGTCAGCTGAGACACGATCAAATTGTCTTCAAACCCACGTTCCAGCTGACCCTACAACCCTACGAGCATCATGCTAGCCCACGTGAAGCAGTGGCAGCCAGTCTTCCAACACGATACGCGCCCTTAGGTACAAGAATGAATTCGGACGCCTCGAGAATGGCGCAACAAGTACTTTACAGACATATGTGCAGAAAAGATAGCACACTGATATCAAAAGCACTCTAAATGTTAACTGCAGGCATTTTTTAGTGGTAAAAGGAAGACAAAGCAGAGAACGTGATTTGATTTCTTGAACTTTCGCTTTGAAATCTTATTTTTTTGAATTTTCTTGAATTTCTGAGGACAGGTTAAAAAAAGGGGGTTTAAAATTTGTGAACTAAAAGTCATAACAAGAGAGAACATGACAAATCATACAAAATAAGCATAAGGCATATTTCCTAATCATAGGAAATACTGAAACTAAGAACTAATTTTTATTAAACATGTGAAGACCATAGAACGAACTCAGTGCAATAACCAGAACTACGATATGGACCAGTCATCAGCAAATGTTTCTATTTCCGTAGCTGAGCCTTAAATGACTTCACACCTTGTACCTCTACTTAAGACTGACTGAGGTGAATTAGTGAGCATAAACAGCTGACATTTGAACAGCCATTAAAAAGCACTTGTAATTCTCCACCCATATTCCAGGTGAGGGACTTTGAACCTCCACAAACCAAAACTGAGAGTGTGGAAGTGATACTGAGAGCCTTATAATCTCCTAGCTCTGGAGAGAAAGGCCACCTCCTAGTAGGACTGGGAAGTCAAATTTAGGGAAAATATTTCTATGCAATTCTTCTCTATGAATATACCTTCACAGACAGCATAATACTCAAGTGAAGTTATCTGCTGTAAATCTGTTACAGCTTACTACAGGTTAAATTTATACAAGTTTCATCCGGATGGACACCCTAAATAGAAATTGCTCCATGCTAAGAAAACTTATATCTGCGGGCATACGGTTGAGCCAGTTAGCCTTCTCATTTAAGGGCATATCCTTGAAGAAAAGATGAATTTGTACTGTGAAAACGTTTGGAACTTACTCCACATTTTTACATAAGCAGCCGAACAAGCTAGCAAGTCCGGATCCGTCAGCGGTTGCGCAAAAAGCCTGGGAACACACCCCTGTCCCTTAACACACCGCGCCGTAAAAGTTCGGGCTGGAGAGTGAAGTCCTGGGCGGGCACCGGCCCGCCCGCACCCCCCGGGGGAGAGCGGCGGCGGAGCGCGCGGCCGGCCCCGAACAGAGCCGGGCCGCTCGGGAGGCGGCACCCCCGCGGGCCCGCCGCCGGGGCACAGCGCCCGCAGCAGGGCGGCAGCACAGCGGGAGCCGAGGCCGGCCCCCAGCACAAGCTCCGGGCCACCCGCCGCCAACGGGTCGGTCCCGCTCCACCGGGCCGGAGGTGTCGCCACACACCCCCCCGGGGCTGGGGTTGTGAGGCCCCGCGGGAGCCGCCCCCGCCCTCCAGGGCGCCACCGGGAAGCCCCGTGTGGGGGCACCGGCCACTCCCGCCCAGCCACCCCGCCCCAGGGCCGCGCCCTCCCCCCGCGCCGGCCGCCAACAATAACAGCGCCGCTCGCCCCCACCGATAAATCACCCCGCAGGGCCACCCCATTGGCTGCTCCCGCCGCCTCCTCCTTCCCCATTGGCCAGCCGGGCACTCACACCGCCCCGAGTCCCCTCCCCGCCCCCACCCTGCGCCTCAGCCGGTCTCCCGGCTCCTCACCCGCCCGGCCCGCCACTGCCCCTCACCGTGTAGTAGGAGAGGAGCCCGGCATTGTAGTCCAGCACGAACCAGCGGTACTGCCAGCCCTTCATGACATTGGTCCATTTGCTCAGCGGGCCCTCCATGATAGACGCCATCTTAGGCACCGAACCGGCACCACACCGCCCGCTCGGTGAGGGGAGCCGGGGAAAGACACGGCTGCCGCCAGGCGGGAAGGGGGCGGGGCACGCAGCGAAGGGGCGGGGCCAGCCGCCACACTGGCCCGGGGGGCGGGCGGGGAGGGGGCGGGGCTTGCGCGCGCAGCGGGGGCGCGCGGCGGGGGCGGAGCAGGCAGCCTAACGGCCGGCGGGAAGGCGGGGCCGGGCGGGTGCGATGAGGGGAGCGGGGGTTAGCGGGGTTTGGCGGGGGAGGGGGGGCCGGGCGGCGCCCGGCTGGCCGCGGGGGTCTGGTCGGTAGGTGCCGCCGGGGCGATCCGCACCCCGGGATCGCACCCCGGGACAGCGAGGCTTCCCCTTACGGCGCGGGGGACGAGGCGGGAAGGAGGGCTGCGCGGCGGTGGGGGCGCGGCGCCCTGGTGTTTGGGCTGCGGGAGGGCGGGAGGGCGTTACCCCGTCCCCTGAGGCGCTCGGCACCTTCAGTGTGTTCTGCTGCGGTGCTTTGTCCCTCTGCCCCGCTCTTGTTTGCCTGCCCGGAGCGCCGGTGGGGCTCACCAGCTGGGTGCGAGGGCCTGGGCCCTCTCCTGAGGGGGTATGTGGCCCGAGTGTGGAAAAAACATTCAGGACTTGAGATAACCTTTTAAGGGTAAAAGGCTCATTTAAACGGGACACAGCTTTCCTGTGAACTGATCCAAGAATGTGGAATGAATTCGCCAGGAGCTATGGACAATTGTAAATCTCTTGTTCAGTCCAAGCTGTGTTTTTGGCACCCATCTCTGACAGAAACACAGAATTTTGGTTGTGCTGTAACAAAAAAACTTCAAAGGACCCATAGAAATACTCATGTTCCTTCCTAGGGACTGACAATACTGCAGCAGAAATAGTGCTTTTACCATGAGGATTGTGTTTGTCATATAACATTTACATATTCATGGCGTAACTGCCCCCACATAAACCCCAGCCAAATATAAACCCATTCTTTTTGTATGATTTTAATATAAAAATCCCTTTATAGTAGGGTTGAAGTAGGTCTAGGGTCTTGCAATACCACAATTTTATACTAAGTTAAACTGATTTTAATAGAAAAATCATCCCAGTTAGCCCTTTAGTGAAAAAGAATCACTCAAAGGCAGAGCTTCTGTGTTGGATTTTGAAAAATGAGGAATACCATATTTCTAATTCATCTTCCCATTTCTCCTGTCACATTGCTTACAAGTTTGTTACCAAGTGGATTTTACAGGGTTGACTTTTTAATACCCCATGTAGTCACCTGGTAGTGTGTTTATGCATGGTGTTACCAGTTTAACCTAGATAATGCACAATTCAGTCTTAACACCCAGCTTGTTGATTTTGATAACATTCTTTTTCAGGCTGCATATGACCTTAGTAGTCTGTTTTCTTCTTCAGTTTCACTGACTAAACTAAGCGCAGCTGCCTGGAGATTATACCCAGGCAAGCAAAACAAAAAACATCAGATGGTGCCAGAACATTACTAGTACTACCGCTTAAAACTGTAGTTGGACTGGAGCTTTATGATCTCAGATCACTACTTGGACTCTATTCTACCACAAGAGTTGAAACTAATGCAAAGAGCTTGTGCAAAAAAACCTCTTGGCTTAACTGGGAAAGGGCTGTGCGGGCAGAGCATTCTCAATGAGAAATTCTTGACGGAAGAGCTTTTCTATTCACCTCGGTTTGCCAGGGGCTGAATTTGCAGAACTTCGGCATACACTGAATATCTTACTGCTACTTTGTTCTCTGGCTTTTTTGAGGGGAAATGTGCCAAAGACTTGTCTCCCCTAGAAAAAGCGTGTATTTTAGCCAGCTCAATTTAGCTAAACCTTAAAAGCCCTAGAGTAGAAGGAAAAGTTGTGTTAACAGTTGTTAAAGGGGAATTCATCTCAAGGTTTCTTTTAGAAATGTAGTGTGGATATTCTCTCTAGGTAATTTGGCAGAGGTCAGTGGATCATTGTTCTTCAAAAAAACATACATAAATTGAAATAAATACATATGAAATTACAGCCTGTTCCTAGCATTCAGGATACAGTATCATACAGGTTTATGTACTTTCTTGACTTGCCAGGATGATATGTCTTCTGTGTATATCAGATTACTCCGGTATATATTGAACATGGTTCATGAGGGCATTATTGAAGGGGTTATAGGCTTAATTAGTTAGATCCTTCTGATAAAGATTCTAGGTGCCCATTCAAATTGTTTGGAAAGATCAGTGCAAACATTTTAGCTCATTTAAACCAACAAACTGAAATCAGCTACCACTGTGATACAACCTACCTTTAGATACTTTCTATGTTACATCAGCAGCATCAATGATTTTGAATAAAAAATTACTTAGAAATGAGTAAGTTACTTCCTTAATAGAAGAATTTAGTTTGCTTTAACATGTTCTGTCTGTATCCAATTTGGAACGGTTACAGAAAGCTGTTATTTTCTGTAATTATAGACAGTTTTATTGTGATGTTCTCCACATTCTATGAAACTTAGACTGGTATGTCACACTCTTTAACATTAAGTAGAGTACTTACTGTCATCTGAGAGAATTATATACTAGAGAGATCAACAGAAATGGGCAGAAAGCAGCAGCTGTTACCTTGTGCTGCCTTTGTTTAATACACTGCTCCATCAGCTGAAAATCCTGTCCAGCACCATTCTCTGGCCACAGAGAGGCCTTGACTAAATTATCTTGTTGGAGTGTCCCAGCCACAAGCAGATTTGCTTATCAGCCACAAAGTTTATCCCATAAAGTGGCATCTGGACTACTCAGGCTGTCCCAGCAGGAATGTAGGGGGAAACCTCAGATAAGCCCAATCCTTACTGCATTTTCCAGGACATCCCAGCTCGTACCCTACTTTTTAAAATGTCTTCTGTGTTACTTTCCTTTGTCCAAGCTTGTCCAACAAATTACATCTGGGTTTTTTTGGCCATTACAGTTTAAATCTGTATGGTTTCAAGTCAAGAGGAAGGCACTGCCGATCTAGGGTAAATACCAGTGAAGGGCCAGGGCAGAGGCAATGAGAAGCAGGAGTCTACTGAAAGTCTGATTCTTTAAGAGGAAAACGCTTTTCTATTGTAAATTTTCCTGAAGTTACAGCTGAACTAGCTTTGAAGAACCTCAGTGATGAAGTTGCATGGCTTGTGGGTTTCCTTAAGGGTGTCTGGGAGTGTGACTGGCAGCAGGGAAAGTAGCTTTACTTCTCCCAACAGCTGCAATTGCTTGGGGTTCTGTTGAACATAAGCCATTTGAGAAGAGAACAAATGACATTTTGTTTCCTTTCCTTTTCCCACTTCAGAAATGGGCTGGTAGTTTCATTTAGTCTTGTCCTATCAGGTCACTGTGACAACATAAGCATCATAATTAAGAAATTATGTTTTAGCCTGATAGTGGATGATGCTTTTTCTGCTTATTGATAGCAAGTAATGTCTTATAATTGTATCTTCAGGGAAAAAAATCCTCAATTTGATTTTTTTGTGGGTAACAAATGCACTAATAAACTACAACCAAGTAGAAGACGAAGCTTTCTGTGTCATCTTCAGTGTCCTGCTACTGTCCTTTAAAGGTATTTTCTGGTCTGTCTGTGCATATGCTGACTACACTAACAATAGCAACAATGTTAGAGCCTAAACATTTTTTATTTCATTTCTTCAGAGTCATTTGGTTTAGGGGCTTACAGAGAGGAAGACAGCTGGGGGAGAATCAACTTAACCCTACAAGCAGTCATTCTTAAAAGTGGATAATTAAATCAAGTATGCCAATATGTGCCATCGTAAGTACATTTTCTGAATAGATTTCTTAACTGTCTCTGTTTTTAATACAGATACATTTTAATACAAATGTTTATGAAAAAAAAATCAGCAATACAGTGAAATGAAGACAGCAGTTGGTTCTCTGCAAACAATTCTATCTTGGCCTTTTCTTGGCAGTTCCTGTATGATCCCAGCAAATAAAAGCCATTAGCAATAAAACTTCCCAGTCTTGTCCATTTTAATCTAGTTTTCCTCTGATCTTAATGAATTGTCATAAATTCCTGTAGATCAGGGATGAGGAACCTCGTTGAGGGCTAAGCAGACCTTTCTGAGTCTTCTAAATGACTTCATATTAGCATACACCCAAAAAAATCAAACCACCACAGGTTGTATGGAATTCAATCCTCAGGTCTCAGAGGCCTGTTCTGTTGCTGCTTGTAGCTTATGGCTGCATTTGGACTAGGTTTCACAAGAGAAGGGTTTTTTCTTTCTGAAAAAGATTGTCCAGATTCTCCTTCTTTCATGGCATGTTTAGAGCTACACTGGAGAGTATTAGGATATTGGAGCCGTTTCCCAAAGACACATGGAATGTGTTCAGCCAAAATGTGGTACCATTTAAGAAAGGACTGGAGAGTCTCTCTTGCATTTAAGATAGATAGAGATGATTCTGAAGCTAAGATTTATTTTATCCGTAGTTATTTAATCCTCTCTAGTAGTGCTGTATGTCTGGGGGATGATGCAGCAAAGATGCAGCTGACTCACCTAACCAGCACCGATACTTTACAGGACGAAGAAAAGTTTGTCAGAGGTTGCAGCGTGTGTTAAAAATAGGGTGTGATGGTATTCATTTAGCAATTCAAGTGACTCATTGACCCAATCTTGGTACAAGGTCTACAGAAAAACACATTTTAAGGGCATTATAAATTTGAGTAGCTTTGTAACAATAACATAACTTAAATTTTGGTATAGTCTCATCAAAGAGTAAATTCAGGTTACAGTTCTGCAGGACAGTTTGACATTATGACATTATCTGGGAGATGCAAGAGATGTAAACAGACAATTTAGGACTCAACATTTCTTCAAGAAGTACTTTTCTGAACTTAGTGAGGGGCTTTGCCATTTAGAAGTGTGGGTATCTTCTGTACTGCCTTTACACAGAGGGCATAGAATTTGTCCCACGTGTCCCGGTCACACTTGAGATCTTTAAGTGTTCTGAGATTAAGGCATTAACAGCAATACAAATTTAATAAGGAAAGCACCTTCAAAGAAAACCTGTAACTTAAATATACCATAAATCTAGTCCAAAAGAATTACAAGACGTGCCAAGCCTTTATACTGAAGAAACAGTCATATGAGCTATTTTCCATCTGCACACAGACCGAGGTCTGGTAATCTGGAAATCAATTTAGCAACTAGAAGATGCTGGAATGAATTTTGCAGGGTGAACAATTCACTGTAATCTTAGTATTATTATATTATAAAACTTACAACATCATAATTTAACCTTGTGAACAACAGGCCTGATGTCTTTGCTGAATACACCAGTTTAGAGTTCATAGCATGCTGAATCACATTTTAATTCCTAATGCATTGCTTAGATGGGTAACATCTCATCATTTGATTTAAGCATCTTATCATCATGTGGGCTGATTTTATTTAAAATTTAATGCAGAAGTCCTTGCTATTTTCTCAACCGCAAATAAGTAATTTCTACTTTAGTCTCCACAGAGACTTTGAAAAGATACAGAGGAATGCTGCTCAACTGGAATGTTTACTTCACTGCAGCTGTGGTATGCAGCCCACTGGTACAAAAAGGCGAATAAGCTAAATCTCTTTGCCCAGAGCTTTCCCACTGTCACCTCTTTTCATAGTGTTTGGCTTATTAATATGTTTCAAATAAGGTTATTTGCTCTTTGTAGTAAATTTGTTTTGCAAGAATGCAATAGATACATTATCTTCTCACAAAATTTAGACTATTTACAGTAGAGTTTAATGTGTAGCAAATTTAGCAAGGGAAAAGGTAAGAACTGAGACAATATTTTAAAGAGTATTGTCCCTAATCATAAGGATAATATGCTATGTTTACTTTCAGTAAGGAGTGTTTATTTTTTCTTTATACACTATATTTATTTGGTGTTAATAGATACAGCAATATCAAAGCTAGTGTTTAAAGCTAGTCTACACAAGTAGGTTCCAAAATATACGCATATTATTAGGCTGTTATGAACAGTACCCATGCTGTCTGGTACAAGATCTATTAAAATCTGGAGGAAAAATACCTTTTTCCTTCTCTCTCTCTTCCCCTTCCCACCACCCCAGGTAAATAGCAGAAATACCGTATTAGACTTGGGCATTAATCTGACTATGGTAATTTTTAGGGTACTAGGTGAGAGAACTAAGGACATGAAAGGGAGGATAAAAGTAAAGTCAAAGAGACCTAGAACTGTGCAATCCATCACACAACACAAGTTTACAGAATGAGCACTATCCCATGAGTGCTTCTATCACTCATCTTAATTCCATAGCTAGAAGTACTAAAGGGGTATATGTTAAAACTAAGTTTCAGATGTGTCAATTTAGAATCAGTTTCTGACTCCCCCTGTGTTTCATTCTGGGATTTAAGGCCAAATTGTTTTTCTTGAGATCTAAAATCACTCCCAGTGATTTGTACGTAGGAGGAGCCCTGTATACAGTGTAATCCCTTATCCAATATTGCTCTGATTTAGGGATGCTAAAAAGATCTTTCTCTAGGGTTACTGTTTCTTGTATAAGGATGGGAGACAAAAGTAGCAAGGTTTATCCTACAAAAAATTGGAGAACCCTTTTTCTTCTTATCTGAGAATTAAAATAATCCTTTTTGGTGCCTGCTGAAAGGATTTGCTTCCTCTTGTTCTGATGGAAGTGAAAATGAAGAAATTATTTTTTCGTCCTACTCAACTCACTCTCTCCCTCTGCCCTTTTCCATGAGGAATAGAGAAAGAAGCAAGAGAATTGATTTAGTAGAAGAAAAATAAGTAGCCACCAGAACTGGCAGAATAAACTCAAATTGCTCCCCAAAAATCACAGTCTGCGCTCGGACCTCAATTTAGAGAGCAGATGGGTGGTTTTCTACTTTGACAGCTCTCAGGAGCTGTCATGAGACTATTCCGGCTATGTGTGAACTCACAGACTCATGTGCAGAATGCACATCTGATTTCCAGATGAAGTGAGACTTCGGTTCACAGCAGCACCTCCTGCAGCTTCATCAGCTTGGTATCAGCAGGACGAAAACCCAGGTTCAAAGATCAGGGGGAAGCCCTAGTCCACCCTGGCTAGGTTTCCAGCCTTAGCAGTATGAAGGCAAAAAAGCCTGGGACGTATTATAGGACACATTCATCAGCTGTTTAGACTAAAACAACCACTCACACCAATTAAACAACTCCAGCTCAGGTAGCTCCTGAACTGTAGATTATTGGAAGTTTGGGAAGTACACCAGGGCAGTGTCACTACATACTTACCTACTCCTACCATCTTCCATAGCTCCTAGCTATTGCCACAGCTGGAGACAGGACACTGGGCTATTTAGACCTTTGTTCTAAGACACTATCTCTGCTCTTTTATATTCTTATTTTCACAGAGTTAGCTGAGAGACTGTATAGGTATCCTCTCAATGAGGGGTTTGGGTTGTTTGGTGGGCTTTTCTCCAGTAAAAGAGTGGAATGTCTGTGAGGACCTTTAGTGATGTAGTCTTAATTTTACATTTTAGTAGTTGAACCTTATTTTGCCCATTCTCTAACATTAGCAGTTTCACTGACTTTCACTGAAGCTGAAGTTGCTCAGAACTGCTTAAATACACCCAGATGTCATGGACTGAAACAAAGGGAATCCTACTCAGCTCGTAGGCAGCAGCACACACAGGGCGGCTCTGTTACTTCATTTGTAAGCCAAGAGCCTGACGAGAATCCAGGCCTTGTTGCATCTGTTTGCTTCCAAGTTTCAAAAGTTCACTCTGTTCTATTCGTACTTCCCAGTGCCCTGATAAACTATTTAATTTGAACAGTAACTGCAATGTAACTTCTAAGCAAATGCTACAATAACATTAATATTAAAATCTCCAAATTCTGCTGGAGTTAACCGAATTCTTTGGACATTTTCAAAATAGAGAGTTATATCATTTGCTTTCTGTTGCTCAGGAGAAGTAATTGTTGAAAATAAGCTTGTGAGAAATATACTAACAAGTAAATCTAGCTATAAAAATAGTCTACAGTATACAGTGAGACTTTGATTCCATAGCGTAAGCTGAAGTTGGTAATGTTTAGGCCATCATAGTTTCTTACAGTTGTGTATTTACTTGAGGTGTATACACAGTAAATAGTTTGTTTTAATTTACTAGTCAAGTTCACAATAGTTTGTAGATTAGCAGCCTTAAGTCTTTGGAAATAAGATACCAACAAACGAAAGCATGAGTTTAGTCAGGTGTTGCCAGTTCAGGTCAAACAGGCCAAAAGTTGTTCATGCTTGTGTGTTCCATTGGTGTTGATGTGGTTACAGGTACATAATAAAGAGCATAATTTGTCACCTTGACTTAAAGATTAAAGCATGTAAATACCCAAAGTTAAGCTCTGCTCTTCATATTGCATAGGAAAAGAGGAAGAGCTGAGCCTTTCATTAGTGTTACACTCTCCAGCTTATGCTGACTAGTTCTAATTATGCTGTTTCTAGTATGCCAACTAGAGAAAAGATGCAGCTCTTCTGAATACAGCAAAATCAGTAGCAGTTGAACCGTTGTCTTACCAGTCTTTCAAATTTTGGTTTACATATTTAGACGAAACAAAATCCTACCCACAGTTTTCCCTGATCCAACTATCATTTACATGTTGATAACATTAACCCATTCCATCTGTAAAATGTTATGTCTACTTAGCTTTACACTTCTGGATGGGAATTTAATCTGTTAAATATCAAGGGTGATGTCTCATACATGCAATTGCTACAGAGTCACTACATTATATTTAGTCATTGCACTGAATTTCTAAAACATGAGAAGGACAATGTTCTTTTTCTTATAGGTAGTGGACCAGTCTTACAGCCCGAGTATTTGTCTTGGCTGTAGAGTTAACTTACAATTTCTTTGTG